>NW_015113993.1:173197-189565 GCF_001443285.1 Poecilia latipinna | reverse complement strand
TACCGATACGCCTAAAAGGAGTTCCAGGCACATCGCTATAAATATTCAAGCAATTAGCATTTAAAATCAACTGTATGCTTCAGGATACTACAACAGAGAGGCTGATCTATATATGAGGTGTTATGATTGAATACATCAACCTAGTAGAAGCTAAAAACTGTCATAAAACTTTGTAACTGAGAAAGGGTCGACTGTAATGAGGAAGTCAGACTCACTTGCACTGTAAAATGGAATCTGGCGTATAGTAAATATTACTCTTAGAAAATATCAAGTGATATCACTATCAAGTGAGAGTGATATGCTCTCACTTGAGCATATCTGTAATTATCAATGGTTCAGTTCAAAACACGTGTTGCTTTACTTCCATAATGAATCTTATCTAGAGATTTTCATCAGAGTTCATCTAAAGATGATGCTTCAACAGAGGTTGATTGTTTTAGATGTGTTGCATTGAGTTATTGTCAGAATTTAGGAAAAGCTGGGTATTGTCATGAAATATTTAATAGTCAGTTTCTGTGTTGAAGCAGAATCTAAGCTTGTTTCTTTTTAAATGACAGCGGTGATGCTAATGAAGCACTCTGAGGCAACGTTAGCTGTGGATGTCAAGTCAGAATGATTTTATTTTTTATTCTTTACTCATATTTTGGTGAAGTGCATGTCTAAAACACAAACCATCTTCTATTTCTGCAGCTCTTTTTTAACAGCAGATGACTTCTTGGAAAAAAAGCAGTGAAGGAGCTGATAGTTGTGTTACTAAGGAGGATGCAGCTGTTGTGACAGCCATTAACGCTAGCTTTAGCTAGCACAATGAAACACTGTGAAACCTTATTAATTAAGTGTGTCTGCCACTGAGTAATCTGAGCTTTTAAACATGTTTGAAGGATGATGAATCTGCACTGAGCAATATGAAACACATTGTTTAGAAACTATGTAGTGCATGTGAACTGTATGTGTTTTCAGATTATTACAATATAGTTAAGTCAAGTTTAGCTTATTTATGTAGGACATTTCAACAATAAGGCAATTCAAAGAGCTTTATGTCATAAAAACATCATAAACATCTTAATATAGTTATTAATTGTGAAACAAGCCATAAACATCACATTTTGTCAAATATCAAGCAAATACACATCAAATATGTTGATCAGTTTTCTAGTTACTACTAACCAAATGAAACTCTAAACAGGTGGGCTTCATGTCTTTAAATAAACTCTGTGTTTCTGCTGTTTTGCAGTTTTCTGGAAGTTTATTCCACAGTTGTGGTGAAATATGTTAAATTATATATACTAATAATATCCCATTGACTCTAAAGTTTAACTTCATGTTAAATGGCACAGAAAAAAACAAACTGATAAATAAATTTGTGCGAAATAAGGGTGAACGATATGGACTTAAAGTTTTATCACGATAATTTGTGGTATTGTTGCGATAACAATAAAAGTGACGATAAATATTTATTACTACTTTTATAGGCATCTGTGTGACTGTGACTGATTGCCACAGTATTTATAGCCCCACAAACACAAATAGTGCTCTTGAAAAATGTTTGCATCATGCTTTACCAGCCACATAGAGTATTTTATATCACTAAACTGCTCACAGTAACTATTTTTAAGCATATTTTCAAATTTATTGATACTCTCACTTAACAGTGGAGAAAATTAACAATCCCGACAACACAGATGGTTTTGAGGCGTCTTAAACACAATTAATTGGAATTTATTGTGACAGTCATAAATCGAGATTCTTGTAAGAAATGCATCATGATAAATGATGAGCGATACGATAAATGCCCTCCCTAAGTGTGAAATTATCTTTGAAAGTGTTTAAAACCGAATTTGGTGAACTAATAAATTAAATAAAGTATTAAATTGAATTATCATTCATTTAACCCTCTCAGCTGTAACAGTTACAGAATTTTAACTCAGGAAAATTGTTTAAAATCTACCCCCATGCCCCGAAAAAATGCCTGCAAACTGCTACACCACTTTTATTGCTTAAACCATCAGGTCGCTTTATGACTGTAGACGTCCATGTATGAATGAGGGTATCATCATTTATTCCTCAATGCATATGTGGACACACTCTCTACTACAGTAATGATAATATAGAACAGCTAATTCAACAACACCCAAGGAAGCCGCAAGAAGACACTGAAACTTTGCTCAATGGTGCCATCTAGTGGCCACTGCAGGAAACCCCAGGACTTCACACAACAAGAGCTCGTCCCCAAAGCTTCTGCATGGAGGGGTGGAGAAGAGGGGAGAGAGTTTGGATAACAATTATCAGTTGTATTTGCATTAATGTGATTGCTTTGTCTGCAGACTCATCTGACTGCAATTATAAAGAGTAGCATTAAAACACTAATTAATTAACTCAATTGTGGTTAGATTGATTAATTCGAAACAAACATGAGATCGCAAGCAAGCAAATGAGCTTGTGGAGTGCCGATGCATCTGGGAGAGCCGCTGCAGAAGACATTTTGATTATCTGCAGACACATGTAGTTGCAAATCTTTTTTAATTAACACGAATAGACAGAGGGAGTGCAAGTCGGTCGCGAGTCTGTCCTCGTCTGTGGCTCGTAATCATATTTTTAGTCAATTTTTTTTTTCTTTTTTGTTTTTTAAGGGTTGTTGGTTTTGAGACGGTGATGGAAAGGGAGCTTAATTATTGTCAAGTTTTTTGGGGGTGTGTAGCTTGTCCTTGTGGAAGTGTGTGTATATGTCGGGAAAAAAAAATCCTGTCATGCAATGTCATTCTGCAAGAAAATAAAGTTGATGAAATTATGATCAAAAGCAAACAGATGGCAACATAAATCATCCATTCGCATGTCTGCGTAGCAGAACAATGACTCACCGCCCATCAAAGGAGGAAGGAAAACATAAATCTTGCGTTATTTTATCCAACCACATATGATCGCCGTTATGAAATTTCTAATGCTGCTTAAATGATGGATTTTTTAGCGTGAATTTTTTTTGGATGTCAATCAGAAAGTTCTTCCAGATGGATGAATTCGGCTTCATTTTCAGCTCAAACGCACGCCTGCACCTACAATACCCATGAAAAAAAAATTATATATAAAAAAAATAAATAAAATCCAGGACCCCTGTGCCAAATTTAAGAGGGAGCGGGTTAGTCAAAGCCCCCTTTTTCTCAGTGTGCTGTCTGTATCTGCACATGCAGAAAAGCCTCATCAAAGAGATACCAGTAAAGTGCATGTAATACTTTAGAGATTTAATGCAGTTTTTAATTGGATAGAGGCCCATTATTTTTCAATACAGAAGGGGCACTGAGGCACATAAAGCTCTTGAATATTTTTTGCAAATCATGTTCAACAGCATAATGATTAACCGTGGCACTAAATTTGCCTCACAAAATGAAAAGCAAACTTCATGCAAGGCGTAATTTAATTGTTTCCCTTCACATTTTCTGCCTCCTATTGTTGGAAGCTTAACATTTTTATTTTTTTTTTTAAACAGAGTCTGCTCAGCAGCCGCCTTGTGACGCCGTCGCCTCCACAATGTGACTGACGAACGTTGCGAGGGAGCTGCAGATTCCCGTAAGGAGTCGAGTCGGGGAATCCTGCCCCGCTTTAAGTCACGTTTAATGCCCTATTACGCAGATAGTTTTTATTTCAACGCTGCAAATTAGCGCTGAATACCCTAAAGTACTTTGGTGTCATTACTGACACTGATTTTTTTTTTCATAGCAATACATCATTTTCCCTTTTTTTCCATGTCTTCCTTCATTGAAAATATCTCAGAGTGACTAATGCGTTTTCTATTCATCGTTTTAATGATGCATTACAAATGTTCCCTTCAATCATGTAAAGTTGAGCCATATTTTCTTTGCTATAGTTTGGAATTGCTTTGTGTTTCTTTTGTTGTTTTTCCCAGGATTGTTCAGTAAACATTGCAGCAGTCGGTGCAGCAAGTCCCAGCTCATCCTGAGGAGAACACTGCCCTCTGGTGTGTGATTGGTGGTAATGCAGCCCTGCTCTACTTTTTTTTTCCTTTTCTGAAAACCCAGGTTGAGTCAGATTGAGTCTCACTGGTCAAACAAACTGACACACTGAACTAATGCTGCAACTAACAATCATTGTTGTGATCGATTATTCTGTTGATTTTTCTGATGATTAATCAGTTAATCGGATACAAAAAAAATTGGCACATTCTGCAAATTTTTCATTTTATCCACTTAAGCCTTTTTTAAGCAATATTACAAATTCTTTAAATAATGCAAATAAACATATTCAATTCATTTTTTAAAAAAAGGAAACAAACATTTTATTGCCTAAAATGCAAAAACATAACATTCCTTTAGTGAACATTATGAATCTGCAGCTGAGGTTTCCATGCAAAATGTACACATTTTTCTGTACAGCTTTGGCACCACAGCACTGCTTTGAATAAGGTGTTCTTTCAGAAAATTGTGTTTTGGTTTTTTGTTTTGAGTTAGTTGATTTCAATAATTGGTTCATCACAATTAATTCATTTAATCGTTTCAGCTCTATAACCAGCGTTACTGAATGTGAATCAAGCGCTTATTACAGAAAATATGGGGGAGGGGGAAAGAAATTATACCTGCAATCTGTAAACGGGTCAAATTAAACATAAAGCTGCAAACATGTGAGTGTGACTGGTTATTGTATGCACAAACATCGATACAATTGAAAACATTGAAAATCTCTAGGTCCTTAGAATTATTTTTGCTTCATTTTTTATTGTAGTAACAGAATAAGTTCTCTCTCTGTCAGAACAGAACTGAACCAAAACAGAAACTCGCATAAAAAAAATAAAAAAAATCCAACTTAACCCGATTAGTTTGGAATAAAGATGTAATCAACAGTTCATGCAGATCTGAGAAGTTTTTCAAGAAACGAGAAGCAATAAATGGAAAAAAAAAAAAAAAAGAAGGAACATTTGTGAAGAAAGTTTCTCTGGTTATGGCAGATGTACCCATGTCCACTGGACATTTTCACATTCTGAGCATAAAACAAACTTCAGAGTATTTTGGGGGCAGTAGGAGTTCATCCTTCAACCACTGGGTTGCCAGTTTGAAGATGATCCTCCCCCAGGTACTAAGTGTTTTCCAGCAAGTTTTCCTCCAGGATTGTCTTGTATAAAGTATCCACCCATCTTCAAAACTTTCCCACATCATGATCCTGCCACCACCATACCTCTACGTGAAAATGATGGCATCAGCGTTGTGAAAATAAGTGCTATATTTCAGCCAAAACCATGTTTTGGTCTCATCTGTCCAGATGAAATATGGCCTCTAACAAATGTTTTTACTTTTAAGAGTTAATTTGTAAAAATGATTAAAAATAATCTTTTTCTTCTGCTTCACAGTCAATGTAGTCCATCGTTTTCGTCTGTTATGATAAATTCTTAATCGAATACACTTACGCTTGTGGCGATAATGTGTCAGTATCTATAAAAGTACAGGATATATGAATACTTTCGAACATGAATGCCATGTGAACTTGATTTTTTTTTTTCTTTAATCTGCAGTGGATGCAGAAGACTGTGTGAATCTGAGCCCAAACCCAGTAAACGATCCTCTGGCTGCCTGAGCAGAAAGCTCTGATAATCTGCTGCAGGATGATCTCATGTCACTTTTCGCTGCACGCCTTGCCTTTCTGACGCCAGTTTTCCATGCTCGCCAAAATTCACTTTGCGGCAAAAAATTTGAAAACAAAAAAAAAAGTAAAAAAGAAATAAAAAAAGAAAGTGACATCTATGTTGGCGTGTGGCAGAAATAAAAACGATAACAGCGGCTTTCCTCCAAATCCAGCAGAAACACAACTTTCCCTCAGTCAGCAATGCTGGGACTTTTCAGGAGATGCCATTGCTGCATCGTTGGGTTTTTTTTTCTGCTTTCTCTGATTACTCCTCTCATCTTATGTAAATCCTCTTAAGTCACATGTTATTGTTTATTGCGGCTGTGAAGGTTAGGTGTTCCTAAGCCCGGTGCGCGCGCTTATCTCGCCGCCGCATGCGTCTTTGTCTCCCTCCAATGTGTCTTGTTTCGGTAATGCGCTAATGGATGAGCGGAAGTTGCCTGGACTGATGCGCCGCAGACAACAAATCTACTGCAGCTAAAATATTAATCTCTCCCAGTGGCTAGCAAGGCTTCATGAAAGAGAGGCGTCTGCACACTCCAGAAGGATCGCGGCGCTATTAGAGCCTCACTGTTTCTCTTTATCGACAGATAAACAGTCAAACAAGCAAGCAGACTGAATCATTTATTGGAATATGAAGTAATATTTGTAATACTGCTATTGCAGCAGGAATCCGTTGAGTTAGAGTAAGATGCCGATTGATTTTCATGTCAGGGTTAATTATGGATAATAATAAAGATTTTTAATGCGGATATGTTCTGAACCTATCCCGTCTCCAGACATTTCTGGACCCGTTACGCCTTTTACGAAAACAGAGAAAAAATAAAAAGTCATAACAGTGTTAGAAATGTTTAATTCTTGCCTTCTTAATTAATTGCCTGCATCATAAAGTAGAGGTGATGTCACACTGTGTGTGAGGGAGTAGTCCCTGTAAAATACGAGACAATGAGTTTCTGCCAGTCAGGCTGTCAGCAGTTGAATTCATTTTTTTTCCATCTTTATTTTGATAATATTTGCTTTGTCTTATTTCAGCAATTAAACATCATTAAACAAGTTGAATATTTTAGTGTGAAATATTCCATAAATAAGCCTTAAAACTTTACCAGGTAAGCGGTCAAATAAAAGTACGTTCAATGGCTTTACTGTGCAAGATTGTTTTTTTTTTTGGCTGCTAGATGCAACAGCAGTGTTGACAACGGCTGCTTGAGGTCACACACACACACACACACACACAGAGGAACTCAACCTCCAGAGGGGCTGAATTGGAAAAGTTAATTATTAGACCCCTAATGACCCACTATCGTACTTTCTAATTTCAGTAGTTCCCCAGACGTCCCGACACCAACCAGGTAATGATTGTTTTAAAGTTCGCTGAGGAACAACGTGAAATAATAAAGTTATTTTTATTTTCTGGTTTAGATGCATTAAATAAGCAAGCATTACAAATAGTATATGTTCCTAGTTAAGTTGTTTTCACCATTTCACATTGACTGGTGGTATGATCGTTGATGAATTGCAGGAAACCAAAAGTTGGACACGGCCTGATGAGCGTAAAATGACGTTTGATTGATTAATCAACAAACACAAGGGAGCTGATCCTGAAACAAGTGGACTAAAAACAAATCCTGGTTACTGGTTTACAGCGGTACGACTTTGGAATTTGGAATAGGAGAAGAATGCTGGCCTCGCTCTCACCTTGTCATAACATCCTGTCTTTAATAAGTTCCTTATAAAAGTCAAACCAGGCTGAGGAGGAACAGACTGACTCAATGCGTGTCCAGAACTCTGCTTAAGAGATTAATGCTTAGATAAAGTGATATGGACACATTTTAAAAAATACATTTCAAGAAGCATTTTAGAAATTCGGAAAGGAGATTAACTGCATTAGGTCAATGAATATATAGATGTGCATCATGCATAACTGATTAAAATACATTGACTTATGGAAAGATGTATGGACTTATGGAAGTTAAAGAAAATATATCACTTTTGTTGCATTAGATAAAACTGTAGTTCCAATGTTTAACACGCCTCCCTTTGCGAGCACCTCTGAACACGTCTCCTGCAGAGTGTGGAGCCGACAGGTGAACTTTCACCTTTATGCACACAACCGGAACAGAGCAGAGTTCAGTTTGCACAAACCCTGTCCCCGCTGCTCATTACAAACGCTGAGCAGCAGCAGCAGCAGCAGCAGCAGCAGCAGCAGCAGCAGCAGCAGCTAGCCGCCCGCAGCAGGAATGGCAGAACCCAGCAGGATCCTGATCAAAGGGGGGAAAGTTGTAAACGAGGACTGTTCCGTCATCAGCGACGTTTACATCGAAAATGGGAAAATAGTGGAAGTTGGGCCGAACCTGCAGATCCCAGCCGGAGTGCGGGTGATTAACGCCACAGACAAGCTGGTGATCCCGGGCGGGATAGACACGCACACACACATGGAGCTGGCGTTCATGGGGACCAAGGCTGTGGACGATTTCCACATTGGGACCAAGGTGCAGTATTGGCTCATTATTACACACAGCCAGAGAAATAAAGTTGGGCATGCAAAAAACTCAGTTCCTCCTTATAACTACAATATGTAAATTTTATTAAAAAAATCTTTTATAATTAGTTTTTTTAAATATATTTGTTCAAACTATCACTATGTTGTGATATTATAATATGAAACAAGTAATCAGAATAAAAATAAATAAATAAATAAAGCTTCCTTGCCTTCCCCTTTATGGTCTTGCTGCACCAATACACAGCTCTGTCAGGAACAACCAATCAGAGCCAAGAGGAGGGTCTTAGTGCTGTCAATCCTCTCATGTATATGCTGCTTACCCTTTTCCCCTTCATCTGTGCTATGCAACAACTAATTTACCAGTGTAGGGTCTGCTATAAATGCTAAGGCTAGCTAGCATGGCTACCAACAACAGAGGATAAACAGTTTTCCTGGAAGGGTGAGCTGTTTGTTTCCCATTAGCATATTTAGCAGCATGCACATGTCGCCAAGACCTGGACCGCTGCTTTTCTTCAGACGGTAATAGTAGTGCTGGGAGGAAGTGGAGGAGCTCGATCTTTTCACAAATTATGTCTCATATTATACTGTCACAATATGACGGTTTAAACACAATTTTTGTTACAATTTACAAAAGTTGGAAGTAGCTAGCTTAGAAACAGACCCATACCTTCGCTTTCCTCAACAAACTCACTGAGTTTGTGCTACATGATTTATACCACTACATAATAAACAGGGTTTTATCTTACACTGGAGCAGACTTAAAAGCATACAAAAGTCTTGATGTTAACCAGTTTTGTTTGTACATGGAAGGCTACATGATGTTGGAGCATTTTCTCCATGGATACTAATGATTAGATGTGTACCTTTTCTATAATGCAACATTTGATTGGATCTTACCAAGCTCACTTATGAAATATATGAACGTTAACCTTCTTGACCTGTAAAAACGGTTTACTTCAAATCACCAAAGAGTCTAATGTCTGTCAGTCTTTCTGATTAATGGCTGCTATCCTCTTCTTTCCTCAAAGAAATGTTTACGTTGGAATAAGTTTGGTTTCCATCCTCGTCTGTGCAGCCGACCACGCAAACACTATGCGACTATTTTTACAGTGAAACCAACTAAATAAAAGCGACAATAGGCTACCAACTGTCTGTTGACGAGCTTTACAGGCGTCAACACGCACATAGGTTGCTTTAAGGTCTCTCATGGTGGAGTGGACTGCGCTCTAAGGAATGTGATGAGACATACAAAGGGTCAGATTGTTTCTTTTCCAGTATCAGATGCCCGGCAGAACAAAGTGAAGGGATCAGATATTTGTGACCGATGCATCTCTTGAGTATAGCTATTCTTGTTCACCAACTTCCTCCTCTGTGGTAACTTTTGCCTCTCCTCAGGCCGCTCTGGCTGGAGGGACCACAATGATCTTGGACTTCGTCATCCCCCAAAAGGGGAAGTCTCTCCTGGAGGCCTATGACGCTTGGCGTAGGACAGCCGATGCCAAAGTTTGCTGTGACTACTCTCTGCATGTCGCCGTCACGTGGTGGAGTGATGAGGTGAAGGCACAGACTCCTGCTGATGCATTACTTTTTGTCAAAAGAGGCAAAATTCCAAATGTTCTGCTGCTTGCTCTGAGCTGTTGTATTTCTTTTAAATAAAATGCAGGTCAAGAAAGAGATGGAAACTCTGGCCAAAGAAAAAGGAGTGAACTCCTTCAAGATGTTCATGGCCTATAAGGATGTGTTTATGCTTCAGGACTCTGAGCTATACGCCGCCTTCGCCCAATGTAAAGAGATTGGAGCTATAGCTCAAGTGCATGCTGAAAATGGGGATTTGATCGCAGAGGTTTGTATCATTCTTAAAAATTGCCATTTGTTCCAAGAAGTTCTAGTATTTTCCTGTTCCAATTATTTTTATAGGGGATTTTTGTCCAATTTTTAAAGGCAGTTTCTCGTAAAATAAAAACAGTGTTTTCACTCTTAAAAACAAAAGAAAGAAAAAGAAATTCCCAAGTTAGAAAAGTCAAAAGTTTGACCAGTTTTTAACTTTTCAAGCTCAAAAATTTCTTTGTATATTTTTAGGACCTTTCTGAGATTAATCTAAATATTTCTGCATTTACTCCTCTTTTTTTTCCTCCATCTACAATGGTCCTAATATGTCCAATGTCATACATGCAAGGCCAGATGTAGCTGTGAGTTAATGTTTGACCTTAATGGTTTCAACTGTAGAGAAAACAAGGGTAGAAACTACAGTGGAAAATTTAGCTAAATTCACAAAAGTCTGATTTCTGCATTGCATTGAATCTTCTGCATGAAAGGATACACAAACAATAAAAGCACCCAGAAAAACAGCTAAATAAAAATTCTCCAAGTCATTTTTTCTTTCGGTCATTAAAAGACATTTCAACTGACTTTATTCCAACTTCATCACTTTGAGAGAAAACTAATTTGCATCAGAACCTGCATCTTGTTAAATAGATCTGAACAGGGTCGTTTGGATCCTGTTTTTTAATCAAATCACCACTAGGAGGAAGCAAATGCTAGAGAAGCTGCCTGTATAACGGTGAAGAGGAAATATTTTTTGCTGCTGAGCAGAATTTTGATGAGCTTTTATAATTAATAGTCTTTAGGAATTTGAATTTTAAATCCAAAATTCTTATTCCATCCATCCATTTTCTGTACACCCTTATTCATGCTATACTTTTTGTAATGAAAAAAAATTAAAGTGCCAGTTACTTTGATTTCTCCACAAACAACAGACTTCAATGTGTTTTATTAGAATTTAATCTGACAGAAAAAACACAAATTTGTTGTGAATCAGAAGGAAAATGGTTACAGTTTTATTAAGACTTCAAATTACACTTAACCTGGGTCCAATCACTAATTTAGTGACTTTTGGTTGCATTGGGTTTGTGTATTAGGGATACCAGAGTAACTGGGGCCGAACACACACAAAAAAAAAAAAAATTATGCAACATTTTCTTCCACTTTACATTTATGCTCTACATTGTGTTGATCTGCCACATAAAATCCTAACGAAGAACATAAAGGTTTGTGGTTGGACATAGTATGAGCCAAAGCTCCTGGGGTATAAACACTTTTAGAAGGCCCTACTTTTCTTTTGCACTTCATCCTGCCTTTGTTGTGTCCGTTCTATGCTGGGACCCCCCAGGGGGCCAAAAAGATGCTGTCCATGGGAATCAGGGGGCCTGAAGGTCATGAACTCTGCCGGCCAGAGGAGGTGGAGGCCGAGGCCACGCAGCGAGCGATCACCATTGCCCACGTTGTCAACTGCCCCCTCTACGTGGTCCATGTCATGAGCAAATCTGCTGCCAAGGTGGTGGCTGATGCACGCAGGGATGGTGAGTGGGGGGCCAGGGGCATGTCTAGACCAGGCAGGGGCCGCATACCATATATGGTGCATGTTATTCTTTGCATCCAGAAATTTTGCAGATGCGCACAACAATGCTTTCTGTGTCGGCTACGCTACACACAAACTTGCTACCATAGCAGCATCAAAATTCATCTCTAAAAAACATGAAAACATTTCACACTTAGAAGAGAACATTCACTCCTTTACATCATCATGTTTTCAGGCTTCATGTTTATTTTGTTATTAATAAGTGATCTTCTGATCACAGCGGTGGTTAATTAGCTAATTTAAACGCCTGTTCTACTGATGATCTCTCAGAGTTGGTATGTGGGTCACCTTAATTTCTTTGTTTTTTTTAGCTGAACCGAAACAAATTCTGCAGCACATCTACATGTTAAGGTTGTCAAAGTCAAGCTAGCATCACTGAGCTACTTCTCTCTCCCTCGCCATTTTAGTTAACATTATGAAGAAGGTTTGTTTGTGACAGTGGTCTAGGACACCAATTTGTCTAGTCATGAAAACTTTATTTTTTCAAATATTTTTAGTCACTGTATGCAGCAATTTTTAGTGCCTTTATACTAACACTATTCAACTTATCAGCCTAAAGGGAAAATTATTGAACCATTATACCTTACAGTTACCCCCTTTTCCCCGTTTTAAAGAGTTTTTTTTTTTTTTTTTTTTAATTTGTGTAGTAGTCTAAGCCTGCTTTTTCTAATTTAACATAATATACAAAAACCTGCCAATGGGACTAATGATGGAAATTAGCCAGTTGGCTATGATCTCATGTATTTTCATGTGAATGTTAATTAACATGTAATGTCCTGTTTTAAAATAATAAACTTGGAAAAAAAAATCAACACTAAAACAAAATATTTATGTCAGCTGTAAAACAACAAAAGGAGCATTTCTGTTATCTACTGACATGGAGTGTGGACAAAACGCTAATCTGTGTACGATATGATATGAACAAACTGACTCACAGCTCTAGCTGGGGTGGAGATCTGATCATAATCATAATCCGATCCACAGATCTGATGATGACAAAGAGCTCAAATAGAAAATGCGAATAAATTATGCCTTGTTGTAATTGAAATGTGTCTTTTTTTTTATTTGTTGACCGTTTTATAGGCCGTGTGGTGTTCGGGGAGCCAATTGCAGCTGGTTTAGGCACTGATGGGACCCACTACTGGCACAAAGACTGGGCCCATGCTGCTGGTTTTGTCATGGGTCCTCCTCTTAGACCTGATCCCAGCACCCTAGCGTACCTCATGGACCTCTTGGCCAAGTAGGTGGACATAAACACAAAATGTGCCAAGCAATTTAGCATGTAGCATATAGGTGCATCTTAAAGAAATTACAATATTGTGAAAAAGTTTGATATTTCTTGACACTCATTTCAGGAAATGAAACTTATGTATTACATAATTGCTGCATCATTGTGGCGTGGCACGGAGGCGATTAGCTTGTTCTGCTGAGAGGTAATGGAAGTCCAGGAACTAGATTTCCAAATGAAATGCAAATTTCACTTTCATGTAAAAAGCTCACATTGGACCAGTGACCAATAGCTCCATTTTTTTTCTCCTTAACCCAGGTAAGACACTTGTAGCCCAAATATAGAATTCATCTGTGCTTAGTGGCTCTTGGAGTACTGAAGACTGTAGCCAACTGACCCAGACTGAAACAAGATAATGGAGCTCCAACTTAAAAAAAAGTTGAGTTAATTTGATTATATATAACAAATCAAGTCTGACAAATATACTTCATTTACATTTGTTTAACATTACAATTTATTAAACATAATATATTTACTTGGATGAACTTGATTTGGTTGCTTGGAACAAATTTACAAATTTTTGTAGTTGGATTGCCAGTTTTTTTTTCTCAGTGCATTGAAGGTGCACTAGCTGATTAAGGTGCGATACCAAGATTTATATTTAACTTTTTTCACAATATCAAAATTTTGAGAGAGAATTTCAGGTGATCATTCCCTGCAAACTGTAATGATCAGAATGATGAGAAATAAAAACTTGAAATATATCGCCATATGTAATCAATCTATATAAATTGAGAGTTTCACTTTCTAAAGGTATGGAATTCTTTCACAATATCTCAGTTTTTTACTATTTAATTTTTAACAGTCATACCTCTAGGTTGAGAATTTAGCAGATTTAAAATATGAAAGTTTTTATTTTATAATTTTGTGTTTAGTGATGATTTGAGTGTGACGGGAACGGACAACTGCACCTTTTCTGTGTGCCAGAAGGCCCTGGGCAAAGACGACTTCACCAAGATCCCGAACGGAGTGAATGGAGTGGAGGACAGGATGTCTGTCATCTGGGAGAGAGGAGTGGTAGGTCTGCATCAAACATCTGCTCTGTGTGAGACACTAAACAGCTCAGAGACAAAACAATAAACAGATTTAAGCTTACCGTCTAACCTGAACCAAACTGCTTCCATTTCTACACTATGCACTACATTGTGTTGTATCACATGACACCTCTTTAAAAATTTAAATAAATTTAAAATTGGTTGTTTGGTTGTAATGGGAAAATGGTTGTAAAGGGAAAAATGTGAAAAAAATTCAAGTGGCATGTATATGCTTTCAAGAACGCTGTCCTTATTTAGGAGCATCCAGTGCAGAATGACAGTCTGTGTTACTCTCCATTGTTCACTTGTGTGTCAGAATAAGAGCTATGTATGTAATATATGTATGCAACTATGTATTTAAAATGCAACTCCACCATGGTGAAGTGACGGGGAAAAAAAGGAACTCTAATCTCAAAATGTACATAGTCACAACCACAGCCACCTATCTCTGTGTGTGGCTTTGTATTTGATACACTGTAAGGAACATTCTACCAAACATATTATGTGTGGGGTGATGTTTTTGGGCTAATGTAAATTGAGTTCAGGTTAGGTTTAGGGTTGGCGTTAATCCATAGAAATTGATAAATAATGAATGGAAGCAAATATAAAGTCCCTGTGAAGATGGATAGATACTCTGTGTGGGTGTGTGTGTGGGTGTGCTTGCATATACTGCATATCGGGAACCACTTTTCCCATTTTCACCGACAAATTGAGGTCATTTGTGGAAGTGAGGACATTTTCAGGGTCCTCACTAGTTATGCAGTTCTACTGTCTTCTGCTTGTTAAGTTTAGAGGTACAGTGTGAATTAAGTTGTGGGTAAGGTTAGGGTTAGCAATAGACTAGTAATGACTAGGAAAAATGTCCGTTAGGCATAAATGCAGTTCGTAAAATAAATGGAAGTCAAAGCAAAGTCCTAATAGCGGTAGAAATGCAAATTTGCGTGTGTGTGTGTGTATTCTTTGCATACAGTAATGTTAAAAGCACATTTCTGTTTTTTTTCTGCATCGCAATCAGAAAATGTAATAGTCACAAAGCAGCAGATTTGCTGCAGAGTTGCTGACGCTGCGTTCTCCTGCTGTTGCTGTGGGGAGTGTTTTCAGCCAGGCTAGAAAGATTTACTACAAGCAACAGTGCTTACAAATCACAAATTATAGATGATATTTTGGCACGAGAGGGCTGCCGCTTGCAAAGTTAAGTGCTGACCTATTGTGTGCTAATTCCATATATTGTTGTCATTCGCCGTGGGCCCCTCACGTTCTTCCCCCTGTCCTTCCATACCTTTAGCACAGCGGGAAAATGGACGAGAATCGATTCGTGGCCGTCACAAGCAGCAACGCAGCAAAAATCTTCAACTTTTACCCGCAGAAAGGCCGCATCGCCAAAAACTCAGACGCCGATGTGGTGGTGTGGGACCCCAACCTGACGAGGTGAGGACCCCACGCTCAGGAAACCTTCAAAAGTCAAGGTTCTTATACGTTACAGTTGAAATATTCCAACACTTCTGTCAGCGGTGAAGTGCACACAGTGCTGCTGGAACACCGGGGAGATTTAAAAGCGTGACTTCAACGTGTCGGAATAAATAAGATAACAGTTCAGGATTGTAACACTCGAAAGCATGCACTTTATAGATAGGGGGCAACTAAAAAAAGAAGCACTCTATCTTTCGTGTTGTGCCACCTTAACACATGCTAAGCTGATTACGCATGTGCATCATCCAGAAGTCTGGATGTCATCGTTTATCTGCAGCTGCAAATGAATGCAGAACACAATTTACATCTGAATCCGACTGAATGTTGGAATGGTTCATTTTTAGGGAGGATGCAGTGGTTTTTTTTTTATCTATTTTTTTCTTTTTTAGGAAATTATGTTTTCAACAGAAGCATTTTTAATACTGTTACATAAGCCAGATATGCAGTTTATCAGTGGGATGATGCCCTGGGGGGAACTGTGAGCATCTAAAAGTGACAAATATTTCATGTGGGAGCTCCAACAGTCATACAGCATAGAACGCAGTTTTCAGATTATTTTTCAGCAACCAGCTTAGAATGTAACAATGCAGCATTTAAAAAAAGAAAGAAAAAATGAAATGATTCTATTATTGCACCCTGATTCCAGATTTTAAACAAACAGTAACTGTTTTGTGGAGCAATTGCAAAATATCCAAACACAGAGGACCATCAAGCATTCCAGTGGCATATGTAGTGTCAGACTTATATAATGAGAGGCTGTGCTTTGCTCTGTTTGTTGTTGGATCTTAATTGAGCCCTCTGGGGATATCTCTACACTGCAAAAACACAAGCTCTTACCAAGTAGTTTTGGTTTAGTTTCTAGTGAAGAGATCATAGTTGATTTGAAGTAAGACAAAACTAACTTACAGCAAGAAATGGGAGCTCTTTTTAAGTCAATAATTCCTTAAAGGGGTAGCAGTATTATACACTTTCAGGGCATTTTATAGCACAACTGTTACCTTCAGTATTATAAAAATACACTGTATAACTTAAA
>NW_015113993.1:155427-168922 GCF_001443285.1 Poecilia latipinna | reverse complement strand
TTGAAATTGTGCCTCTGTCTCTTTAAAATCTCCTGCTCCTTTTGAAACTCTGCCATCAGAAAATTATCACGACATGGCTCCTCTACTAACCTTTCAACAACTTTTTATTAGTGTTGCACTGAGAAGTAGCTCCTATAATGAGCTCAGCAGATGCACAGTTCCATCAGGTGTTTGCTAATTGCTGCTGACTAGTCTGAAGGAGCTGAGTGGGGCAGTAGGTGGGAGGAGTGCTCTCTGAAGTGAAAGCTCGTAAGCTTGGAAACTACAGTTCAGAGGAGGAGCTTCGCCAAGAAGGCGGAGTTAGATCCACCCAGCTGAATGGTTGCCATGGGAGATTAATGGATTTCTAAATACACATGAAAGAATCAAGGCATCACTCCAGGTATGTTTTTGAAGAGGGAATAATATAACACTATGTAAAATTCAAAACATTTCAAATAGTACCTCCCCTTTAATACTGATGAAAATGTACTAGTTTTAAGTAAAATAATCTGCCAGGGGAGCAAGACATTTTCTCTACATTATACAAGTTAAAATGTCTTGTTCCACTGATAGATTATTTCTCTCAGAACCAGTACTTTTCCAGGAATATTAAGGGACCATTATTAAAACAAGCTCCTATATCTTGCTGAAAAGTTACTTGTCAGTTAGTACTCTTGAAATACGATAAAACTAATATTTGCACCAGAAACTAGACCAAAATTGCTTGGTAAGATTTTGTGTTTACAGTGCAATAGCTTACTGTACGTAAACTGGAGCAAAAGGCATCACCCCTCTGATGTGCTGTAAATGAATACATTGTTAAATTTGGAAACTGGTGTGACCCTTAAAGGATCCCCGGTAGTCTTACCAAAGAGCTAAACTATTTGTCTTCTCTCGGTTCCACTCTCTCCTTTCAGTCGTAGCTTGTGTGGCGATGTCATAACGCGTTCCAACCACGCGCTCGCCTCGTGTTCAACCGCCGTGGCCGTGAAGTCATCTGTGAAATGCCGTAATTAATTGCCCCCGGCACAAGCGTCGCCTCAACATCATCCGGTGGGACCGGGCGCCGCAAACGGTTGTGTAACTGACGCTCACTCGAGTCGCCTCGTTTCTCATAATTGAGCTGCTTGAGTAATGAGGACACATCTTGTTTTTGTGAGTGCACACAACGGTGGTCGTGATGCATGGCCCTTGGTGTCAATGAGAACTTCGGAGGCGTGTGAAAGGCGGAGGGTGGGTGGAGGGAAACAACATATTTAAAGAAGAGACTGTGTCCGACTCGTGTTACTCTACCATACCGATCTGGTCTTTCAGCTGGACGTGATTTATTTGTAGGGCAGCATCAGTCTGCGTACAGCGAAGTGCATTTATTACCGAGAGATATTCTCCAGCATCCGGTAGCCGAACTAATGGGCTTCAAAATACGTTAAGCTACAACTCCAGAGCCAACTGGATCCATTAATCGAAATGCATACAATCTTTACAACAAATGAAGACAAAACTAACTTATAATGTGGAGTTCATGAATATTTTTGCAAATTACTGTAACTGAATTTAAAAAAGAAGAAGAGAAAAATTACTTTCTTGAGCAATACCGGATTATAGTATCGATGCGGTAGTGTGGTCTGTGGTGAAGGCGTGTTTGGATTTCAAACTGAATCACACTTCTAGATAATCCTCTGGCTGTTAGGAGGCTACAGGAGATGATGGATGTGTTGCTTGTGTTTTCCTCAGGCTGTGTTAAAAGCTTGGCAAGGCGCTGCCATCAGTGTGCTGCAACCGTCGGGCGGCTTTGCTTAGACTGTTACAGTGTTTGACACTTCCTGTCTAAATAGCATCCACGTCTAATCCAGAATGTAAATCTTCACCCAGAACATTTAAATTGTAAGGCTGGTGGCTCACATCCGCCAGGTTTTACTACTGCAGCTTCTGGGGAAAAAAAAAAACAACAACCTACCTTCAATTTAAATAATTTCAGTGACGGTTATTTTAAAAGGGAAGTTAGAAGATCTATTACGTCATTATCTGAGATTCTTTAAAAAGACACAATTTAGTCCAAAATGAATCATACCCCGCACAGATTTATGTGTAATCTAATCTTTTATTTTTATCAACACATTTCTTCTAACTGTAAATAATATTAACCTTTCCAAGTAGCCCAGTCAGAGTCCACTTCTTATTTCTGAAGTAAAATTATGGGAAGTACAAAATTAGGGTGATGGCAACGACGCCGTCATCATAAACTAGTTGTGATACCACAGCAAACATGCCAAAAGATGAAATGGTTTGATTGAAATAATTCCACTAAAGATTTTTCCATTTATTGTTGAATATAATGTATATGGAAATGTACAAATCTACCCAGGGTCTGAATATTTTTGGGTTTAAACGTAGGAAGGAAGTCCTGTAGTGGACTGTGTCAAAGCGGATCTGAAGAAAACTTTGTGGTGCTAGAATCCTGAAAATAAAGACGGAATATTTTTCAGCCCAGACATACAATCAAATTAACAAACATAATTAGTTTATGTGGAGATATTGTATGTTTTTAAATGGTAAGAAGATCAGTTAAAATTGCATTACACACCTATGGGATCACCTATATGATGATGCTACCAAGAAAGAAATGCAGTGGTTGTGGAAAATAAATCCACTTCTATTGAAAAGAAGTTCATGAGTTCTGATTTTGCATAAATTATTTTTTTAACTTTATGTAATAGATCATTTTTAAATTTGTTTTGGTGAAAAATGAAAAATACTCATTCCATATTTTTATGCAACTCATACCACACTCAATATCCACAATATCCAGATTCACATTTTAGCATTATGATGTGGAAATACTCCAGTAGGCTTTGAACTGATGGGACAGTTATGTAATAAGAAACAAATACATGTTGAAATGCTTTTTACTGACAGAAAGAGGCTTTGGTTATGCTGTATGTAAGAGAAAAAAAATGTCATGAAAGTTAAACTTTAGTGATTTCTGTCTGAATCAGTCAGTCTCACTGAAGATCTTTCCTCTGTCAGCTGCGGCCAATTACTGAAAAGTTCTGATGTTTGGGACTCCGCAGGAGGATATCAGCCAAGACCCACCACCAAGCTGTGGACTACAACATCTTTGAGGGCATGGAGTGCCACGGCATCCCCATAGTCACCATCTCTAGAGGGAAAGTGGTTTATGAGGACAGGCAGTTCCACGTCTCACCGGGTCAGGGCAAGTTCATTCACAGAGGACCGTTCTCCGAGTTCGTTTACAAAAGAATCAGGCAAAGAGACCAGGTGAGTCAATGTACGCATCGACATCAAGGCAGCACAGTGTACGGTTAAATATATACCTCAACATCCAAGTTTGATTTGAAAGTCTTTGGGTAATCTAAAACTTCTCTGCACCAGTTTATACCCACATAATCATATTTAGCTGTCACTAGCTGCATTTCCTTTAAAAAAGAAACAGAAAAAAAAAAAAAACAATATTCAGCTAATGTCGAAAAAACACAATTTTCCAATTCCAGAGTTTCCGTTAAATAAGAAACACATTTAAAATTCACACGTGAATAAGTTTGCTAGTGTGATAATCATCCTCCAGCTACTGATTGTCGTCATCCAGTCCAGTTGTTGATCACACGACTCGTGTGATGCGAAAAAAAAGTGTTGCCTTTGCATTTTGTGCAAGTGGCGACCAAACAGACCTCACTTCCTCCTAGCGCCAAAGCATTTTATCAAAAAACTAGAGTTCTTCAAAATTGCTACATTTCTATTAAGCTAATTTATTTCTGAAATGTCAAACTGTGTTATTTTATGGTCAATAGAAACACAGCTACTGGCGGACTCACTGAGCTTCACAACAGAGACTTAACCTTTCTTTTGGCTTTGTGTGTCGCCTGCAGGTGGGCAGACCTGCAGCTGTGATCAGAAAGCCCTATGAAGGCAAAGTCATCTCTGTTTGAACTGACCGAGAACATGAAAGTCTCTCTGGATGTCCAACTGTGTCCCTGCAGTATGACCAAGATGCTATCAAAGCCGTAAACAAGGGACGTTTCTTATAGATATGACAGTTTTAGACGTTTAAAGTGAATCTATTGTAGTAATAGTGGAGGATTTGCCTTTATGTTAACGCTACTCAACATCTCATTCAGCTTTCTGCTGGAAGACAAAGCTGCGGTACATTTCTTCAGCTGTGTCAAGCTTTCAGGACGGATCTGCTCAACGGGCTGGTCAGTAGAACCCACTAAATGTTTTTAGCTTTCATGTTTATGCTATGCAGTCACGTAAAATATTTGAAATGATAAGTTTTAGCATGATTTCATGTTTATAAAAGGCTCGGAAAACAAATAATTGTACCATTCATACCCTGCATATCGTGGTAGTTGTGCAATAAAACTACATCTAGATGTGAACTTGCATCTGCTTCTTTTCTTCTTTCATGCCAGTTTCCTTAATCTTTAATCCCCATTTCTCCCCAGTGCTTGTTGCCATTGGCAACGGGATTGATTTTTCTCACCCGAAAGCATCTTTTCATTTGATGAAATATTCATGAAAAACACACAGACGTGCATGAAAGTGTTCAGATTTACTTGATTGACCCAGACGGGCTGCGCGTGCTGATCAAGCAGGATCTGAGCCAGCCCAATGCGCTACATCTATGCCCATGTATGGAGATGCATTCTCTCATTTTGATAGTAAAAAAAAAAAAAAACAAAGGTCTGTAGCCGTCACCGAGCATCATGCGCCTGCTTCCCATTGGGCTTGGCGTGCCGCCGTGGTTTTATGCCACGGGGCCAGTTAGGACACAGCGTGAGCATATCAGGTTGCTACACGGGTCAGTGGCGGCGTGTGACTCACAGAAGGTCTACTCATGCTTGAGCAAATGCTACTTCCTTCCTCTTGTCTCTGGCAGTACAATGAGGGAAGCGGTGGTTTATGAATTTTTACTGTACCATAACGCATTTCTACGAGATATCAGCACCACACTCCGGATGATGTAACCAGCTGTGCTCCTTTCATCAGCATAAACACACGACCATGATTTGCTAATTTAATTCAAACAGATGAAAATATGTCAAAACATTTTCAGTTTTCTTTAAGTTACATAAAGAGGTTCTATGAAACCAATCCTCTCTGGCATGGGTAGATTGGCCATTGGAAGCTGTGGGACATTTCGCCGTGACCTGGCCGATTGCCTCACTGCAAAAACACAATATCTACCAAGTATTTTTACTCTAGTTTCTATTGCAAATATCTTCATAGACTTAAAATTAAGATAAAACTATTATAAGTAACTTTTCAGCAATTGTTAAAAGATATGGTTTTAATAAAGGTCCACTATTGTGCTTCCTTTATCATTCTAGGATAGTTTTGTGGGCTATACAAAACATCTTCAATACATTTAATATTTATTTATTTATTTATTTCGAACAGACTGAAAAGACAATCAAGAAAACAAACAAAACAAAATAGAATAAAACAAACATAAAAAATAAAAATGTAAAACAAATTATTCTGTCAATTATTCTCAGATATTAAGATTTCACCCCATAAGTTCTGCGTGTTTTTAGCTCTTTTCGGAACGCGCTGTTTTAGAACTACGTCACGATTATGCAAATAAGCTGATGCTGGCCCCGCCCTCTTGACTCAGTATTTACATTCCCAACTCAGACAAAAGAAAATGGCTCCAAACACAGAAACAGTGGAGCAAACATACATCTTTAAACCCGGAGAGGAACAAGAAGCGCAATAATTAAGCATAAATAATAAATAATAAAATAACAATATCAGTAAAATCTGAGTGTCCAACATGTTTTCACAAACACTGCATCTTCTCATTGTAGATTATCGCTTTCAATTTACTACAATTCCGACACTAAGTGCGTAGATATTGTGGGTAACGTAATGTGAGATACTGTACAAGCAGAGGCGTCATTGAGCACAGTGTTAGCTTGGGCTAAATGACAACAAAAGACATCAATATATTATGTACTTACATCGCCGTCATCTACAGATTTGTGGAACAGTAGGAGCAGAACCTTCCTTTGGTAGAAGTCTTTTGGTAAAACCTCCAGTGTTGGTGATTTTCAAAGGACTCCTTCACAAACTGGTTTGCGCAGACTACAACTTTGGCAAATACCGCAGGGATTTTTCAAGCAAAAATAAAATGAAGCCACGCAGCTCTGTTCCCCATGTCTGTGAGAAAATGGACACGTGCTCAGAATTGATTGATAGCGGACAAGAGCAAAAAGCTTTCATTTCCCAGCAGCCATTGCAGCGGTAATTCAGCAGAACAAACGTGGGCGTGGTCTTGTAACGAAGTGGGTGGAGCTTCACTTGGGTGGGTCGCCAGGTTAGGGGCTGGGCTCGGCTGGGGGTTGCTAAATAATAAAAATTGTGGAACAATTCAGAAGTTTTTGAAACAGGTGGTTTTGCATACACCTGTAGAACATTTACTTATTCCCCAAAAAAATCAACTGGGTGTTTTATTGTTCTCGCTCTTTTTTTTTTTTTTTGGACTTCTTCTATTAGCAGTACCCCATTGGAAGAACAGAAATGTGCAGAAAGGAAATTCTGCATAATACTGGGCCTTTAATAGTTACATACTTTAAAAGCCTTTATAATAATTAAGGTTTATGTATACCGCATCTATTTTTTATTATTATTTTAGTCATTAACTAGGTTTCCATTGATTGTCATGCTAATTTTGAGTGAATTTTTAAAAAAAGAAAATGTAAATTTCATCTACAAGTTTGAAGCGACTCATCTAGGCTTTGCAAAGCGTAATTTCATCAGATGTTGATGTTGTGCATGATTGATATGCTGATAACTAAACACTAAATACACACAATAGAGACAAAAACATAAGTCAACAAATGAACTTAAACTAAAAAAAAAAGTGATCAAGACATCAAAGTGATATCTTGATCACTTGATAGATTGTATTTTTTATTTTTTTATGCAATCTAATACAAAATAACAAGATTTATTTTGGGCTTTATCATCATCATCTACAGATGCTGAATTCTTTTAAAGGATGAAGCAAATTTTGAAGCCAGAAAAGGCAGACTTTTTCAGTTATACGTATATTAATAATCAATGGTTCATTTACTAATCCCCCTATGGAATGCTGTGCTACAAATGTCATACCATCCATACTTTTTTCTACCAGAAAATAGTGCCAAAGAAAAGCATGTAAGTCAACAGTTTTTGACCTTTTAATACTCGGCCATCACCTCTCGGAGTCGAAGCTGGCTGTGAGCTCTAAGAGAGGCGAAGAAACTCCTGGAAGATCTTTACAGGAAATGACAGCACAGGAAAAGGGAGAACATAACTCTGCCTCCTGCACATGTAGGGTATATCTGTCATAGGTTACATAAGCAACTGGAGCTGCTCTGCGCTCTGCAGCGTGCACAGACATAACATCTGAATGCTTCGCACTGAAAATGAGGTTCCTTGCAGCCTTCTCTGTGTGAAAAAAAACACAAAAATCTATTTATATGTGGAATATGGTCTGATATTTGTCTAAAAATAATGTTACCTGTCTCCTTACACAATGAAAGTGAGAACTCAGTGAAGATGAATTGAACTGACTCATGGTTTGTCATCGGTTTGAGAGATATGTGTAGACATATTGCAACAGACACAGTGAAAATAGCACAGTTTAATGGAATGTTATATTTATTATGTTCATACTTTCGTCACAGCAGTATATCAAGTCAATCAGATCTGTCAGCTTAGTGTTTCAGAATAATCAAACACATAGTAGTTTACAGTTTTCTTGTTTATTATTGGTGCAAAATATTAGGGAAACTGTCCATTACAGGTTCAACTCAGTAAGGGAACTTGGAGTGTTGGCTGCTTTCCATTGTCTCTACCAAACACTGCTTAAATCAGCCTGATACGACGTTTTCCCTGGGGAGCTGGACACAGTGACCTTTAGGCGTTCATGCAAGTAATCAGATTATACTGGAATGTCTGTCAGGATGTATTTGACCCAAATATTTACCCAAGACAATTAATTATATTTACCCAGTTCCAGTCTTATGCTTTTTTTAAATGCAATACCACACACACACACCCCCCCACACACACACACACACACATATATATATATATATATATATATATATATATATATATATATATATATATATATATATATATATATATATATATATATATATATATATATATATACACATAACAACATATTTCATCCAGAAATTAGAAATAGCATTTTGGCGACCTCTGGTCAATCTGCAGCAGTGCCAAGTCCCTGTCATATAAACCTATCCTATTCTATCAGTATGTCACAGTCAACATAATGTAGTTGTTTTCTACTTAACTCACTCACCAATAATGTTTTGGGCACTAGAGTACCAGTTTTCCTTGACAATGAACATATTTTGTCCCAACCGTAGTTTCTGCCAGACAGAAATATGCTGCCAATAATTTGTTGAACCACATAGTTTATTTTGGTGAGAATAGCTACTGTAATCTTCAGACAATATGCTGTAAAATGTGTTATTATGCAGTCTTCAATCTTCATTGATCTCACTTCTTGCTCCTGTCGATGATGTACTGAAGCTAACATTAGCTTGTTTGCACTCTGTTTTGATATGACTTGTTGACCTGTCAGTTTGTAACACTTTTCATCATTTATTCAATGTAAAAATAAATAATTAAATAAATAAAACTTACAGGAAAAAGTTGAACTTCTGCTTTAGAAACGTAGTGCTTTGCAATGAATATGATACAATTCTAAAACAAGTGTTTGAGTTGCTCTCTGTGCAGCTTCTCTCAAATAGCCAGAGGAACCTGAACACAACACAGAGCAGTCACATGACACAGACCAGGAGCTGGAGCAGCTAGTAGTGTCATCTTGAGACCCAGACTTGGTAGAGCAACAAAGTAATGTGTACAGCACATAGTGAAGTGTTCTCAGTTGTTATTTTAAACATCTGGCCTCGCATGGCTCTCTGGACCTGCTGAACGAATCTTGGAGGTTGAGTTTGGTCATTGAAAAGTCTTGATTGGGATCTCAAGAGCATCCCTGATCTTAACCAGGAAGAAAGGTAGTTGATTCCAGGTTTTGTGCATCCACACAAATGTAGTCTTTAAATACCATGATCCATGTATTTTCCCATCCTGAAGATGGACCATTTTTTAAATTTAAACATTCAGTGTCTTTAACAAACCTGCAACTGATTGAGCATGGTAGCATTATGGGTAAAGAGAACCATATCTTTAAGCAATACTCTGAGGCTCATCTTTGGGTCGGAAGAACATCGGACACCAGAAATGTAGCTAAAGAGAGAGAGAAAAAGCACTTTCTGTTAGAGGCATTGTTTAACGTACATTTAACACACATAGCATAGCGTAGTGCAATAAATTTATAGGCTAACCTTTAGAATAAATGACATAATGCTGCTTTCATTGTCTTTCTTGTTCGTTTTTAATCTTTTTCTCAGGATCTTGCGATGCAGGAACTCCACCCTTGCATTGCTGGCATCGGAAAAGAACCGATCACAGACCATTAGTCTGAGCTGGGAGACTTTGGAAGCCATCAGAGCCATAATGATCAGGATGATGAGGATGGCGCTCAGCGGCAGCACAGAGTTATACAACAGCAGCTCGGGTTCAGGGAGACACTTCCTCTCAAACAAAGTCACGGAGTAGGAAAAATCCCTTTGACGGTTTTCTTCTTCAATCTGTATGCCTATCAAAGTCGCAATCCCCTGAAAAGGAAATAGAGCGAGTCTTCTGATTAACCAAATTATTAAAGGGAAGATCTACAATGACTTATTAGGGTCATTGTAAGAAGGAGGAGTAGACTTACACAAAAAAACTGAGAAATTTTCTAGAAAAACAAGGACATTTCTGAGATCCAAAAGTTTAAAAGATTAATCTCAGTAATTTTTTGGAAAAAAAACTTGGAAATTTATGAATTTGAAAAGTCAAAAGTTGAAACTCAGAAAATGTCCAAAAGTCAAAAATATTTCACTTTTGAAACTCAGAAATGTCTGATTTTTCTAGAAAAAAAGATTCATTTCAAAATTTTTGAAATTTTTTCTAGCAATCTTTTTACTTTTGTAACTCAGAATTTTTTTATTTTCTTTTCTAAAAAAATTCTTAGAGTTTTTTGTGGAAATTTACTCTCTTTTTTCTTTCTACATTTTCTTTTACGCCATCATAAAAAAAAAAATCAACCTATACTAAAAATCACAAAACTTACTGTGAAACTGATCATCAGGGGCACGTGGAATGGCTTCAGCTCCGATAATTTTTTCGTGACAATATCAACAAAGCAGTACAGCAAGGCATCCACTGTTATAAAAAGGGCCCAGGCAACAAAGTGGGAGATTACCGGAGCTCCAAACTTCAGCATGGCTTTCCCCTCGCTGCTGCTGGGACGCACCGATGGAATGGTGGCGTACCGCTTCTCTTCCTTTGGGGTGAGCGGGAGAACATGAGGCTTCCCTTCAGCTTTCTGCTTCTCATCAAACTTAACAAACCTCCCGCTGATGAAGCTGTTCTCATACTTTACGTCGTTGCAGTACTTTCTGACGCGTAAAGCTATTAATGTGAATAGTATGAGGAAGCTGACGGCGGGAAACATCTTGTCCGTCACAGAGAAGATTGTTTCCATGACGCCCTGAGCATACCTTACGGTCTCGTTCAGTCTCTGCTCGGCCTCGCTCAGCTTCAACCTGAACACTTCTGACTCTATTCTCGGCGAAACCTTCAACTTTGAGTCAAGGTTGACAACTCCCAGGTCGGTAACCCCTCTGAGGACGCCTCCAATCCACTCCAACATCTTGACATAGTTGCTAAATGGAGCAACGATGGATTCTTTCTTTGCCTTCAGGTTGCAGATCATACTCTGCATCAGGCGGGTCAGGTTCCTTAGAGTGTTGCGGATGTTTTGAAGGACGACTAAACTCGTTCCAGCAGTCAGCAGCAAGTTCCGGCTCTTCTTCATGAAAATGGAAACCACAAACAGAGTCCCCAGACATCTCACTCTGTTTGAAAAGAAAAGGGCAACAGTGAGTGAAACCCCGAAGCAGACCGTAATGCCACTTGCGACTTCCACTTCATAATCCACGCCGAAGAGGAGGTAGAGGAAGAGCAGGGAGCTGAGCAGGATGCTCGATGTGATGCAGGTGAGGAGGAGGAGGAAGGTCCTCATCCAGGTCGTCCTTTCACCGGTGGTGAAAACGTCTAATGCCTGAGAGGCCGTCTCCTCAAGCTGTTGCTTCACAGAGTTCCAGGACAGCAGCATCATGGAGGACAGATCCTTAGAAAAGAATATCTGCAAAGGGAAAGAAGAACAGTTCAAAACAGCTCATTTGATTTTGATTATGTTGATATTTAATTCAGGAAATGTTCAGTAAATCACAAACCTGATGAGCACAGAGACAGCAGCTACACAAGACATACCAGTTCCAGGTAATGAAGATAAATCCAGTCGCGTCCAATCAGATTAGTTCCAGTTTAGAGCAGTCCGAATGCAGTCCGTCCTGATCCAGTTCATCATACTTCAGTCTGATGTGGTGAACTGAAGGAATGCACCGGGTATTCTCCCTTTATACCATGTAAACAGGAAGTCCTTCTTCCCATGTAAACCTCAGTCATCTGCGAGTCATGTTTATTTTTACACAATAACGGAAGAAAACACAAACTAACGTGAGACAGAGTTTTATCAGTCTGGCCTTTTATGGCTGCAGGAGCACACGCCAAAAATAACTCTTCCTGAGCTTTCTTCCAGTTTGAATTTGATCATGAAAGGTTTGAGTGGAAACAAAGAGACTTAATGAAAAAATCAAAGTGCTTGAGATTGAAATTAGATGAAATATTCATTGACTGGCCTTGACATCAGGAGCCTCACCCTTTCAACATTTTGACTAATTTTTGAGAGATGCCTATACTTCATGGTCCTGGGGTTTTTGGGTGGCATCTCTATGCGTACTTGCATTGTTTCCTTGTTTCCCACATTAGCTGTCTACTATACACTGTAAAAACACAAAATCTTACCAAATGTTTCTATTTTTTGTGTGCAAATATCTTAGTAAACTTGAGATAAAACAAAACTCACAAGTAATTTCTTAGCAAGATATAGGAGCCTGTTTTAAGTAATTAATTCTTGAATATTGGTAAAACATATACTAGCTCCACTGGCAGATTCCCCCACCCCCACTTTTAACAATATATTGATGGAAACTCAAATCTTGAGTTCTGCAATTTACCATTTTACAACAACTTCTTTTAAGAAACAAACTTACTGCTTGAATAAAAGTGGAAATTCTAATCCAATCCTGGCAGAGTAAGAATCCTTGCGTAAAGTTGGTAAATGTTTGCCGTCTTGCCGTTGTCGCTCCTAGATTTGAGACAATGCTGGTAGAACGTCTAAACGACCGCAGAGATGATGTTTCTCCCTTTCATCCTGACATTGTAACATCAGCTGAAAAGGTGGTTCAGCTGGAACCTAAACGTTCAGCAGAGTGAAAGTATGATCCGTTGAGATCAGCACTATTCCTGCAAGAAAGTCTGACTAACTGCAGGAGATGATTGGGTGCTAAGGTCAATCCTGGCAGCGAGACGGGAGTCTGCTTCTGTTAGTTGGTTTTGTTTTGTTGCTGCTGCCATTGTGGCTAAATGATTTATGCTGCAAGGGCTTTAAAAAGATGCTTAGCGAAGCGGAAATGCGGCATTATCATGTCAACGCTTGTGTTGCCACATTAGAATCAACAAAAGTCCAACTTTTCCTCTGAGCTCATCCTGCCAGGTGTTTTTTTGTTTTTTTTCCTTTTAAGTTTTCCCCAAATCAGATCTGAAAGGTAAATAACGTTTTCTGTTTCTCCAAATCGATTTGCTCCTCTGGTGCTTTTCCGTCCGCGCTGAATCAAAACGCAACAATTTGTATCAATGTAATATCAATTTCTTTTATTTTTAATTTGAAAAATAACTTACATAAATCTCTGTACTCAACCATACTTCACCAAGACATAGCCTTGGCATTAACACATTGCACCAAAAAAGAGGAAATCAAAAAGGCATTCAAAAAGAAACAACATATGTCTTTGTCATCCTGAGGCATTTTTCCTGCTCCAAAGAGAGAACATACATATCTGCTTATGGTCTATTCAAATTCTGACATCTAAAGGTATGTACAGTGAGCAGTAAATTCAAAATATATACTGTATTCTGTTACAGGGATGAAGTTGATTTTTAGATATTAAAATGCATCTTTTTTTTTTTCATTTTTCTCGTGTGGAAAAAGGAACAATGCCTCAGTTCCATTTCATTCAGACATACTGCGACTGTAAGACTCATATGCCTCCCGGACACGGGAAGTATTGGTAATTACTAAAAATAGAAAATAAAAAATAAACTGGTCTTGGCTTTAAAATGAAATTAACAAAAATATAGTAAATTAATTTCATTTTCATTCAAAAAAAAAAAAAAAAAAAAAAAAATTTTTGTGGCAAAATCCCCTTTTTTTTTTTAAAATTTTGTTTTTCTCTTT
>NW_015113993.1:108160-152396 GCF_001443285.1 Poecilia latipinna | reverse complement strand
AAAAAAAAAGGGGTTGGTTTTAAAAAAAAAATAAAAAAAAAATAAAAAAATAATTTTTTTTTTCTTAAAAAAAAAAAAAAAAAAAAAAAAGATTTCTGTGGCAATATCCCCTATTGTTATTTAAACTTGTGATTTGCTCATCTTCACTAAGAGTGCTTGTAAAACCGAACCACAGCCTGCCACTGCTGCTGCGCCGCCGCGGCCCCTTAACAACGCTACGGGTGCCTCGGCGCACCAAAAAAGGATCGTTTTTGCATGTTTGTCGACGACAGCGTCAAAATAAATATACTTGGAATCACATTTATTTTGCCTGCCTTGATAAAATATAAAACTTTTTTTTTCTCTTTCTCTTTTTTTTTGTTTGTTTTCCCTCAAAATTTCTGAAAGAAAATATGACTTTGGGGATGGAATGTTTTTTTGTCTTTATTTTTTCTTCTTCTTTTCTCTCATCTTGTTTTAGACCTCGATAACTGGCCGCGGAAGACCAACTTCTAATTTGCTGCTCAATTAATTGCGAGGGAGAAAAGTAATAAAGTTCACATGCACTGTACAAGAATCTGCAAAAAGTCCAAATATCATCTTTATCAAAACATGCTGAGTTACTGTAAGGTGTGCCCAAGACATGTTGCAGAAAATCCTTTTCAACATGCTTGTAAAATCAAATTCAATTTAAAACAAAATAAGAAAAAAAAAAAAAAAAAAACGTATTAAAAACAATGCAGAACTGTAAAGAAACTGAGTCCCAAAATTAGGACCATATCAGGGAACTAAGTGGTGGTAGCAGCGAATACTACAAAGAGAAGTACCCTGGGACCAGGAAGAAAAAGAGAAATGTACAATTTGCACATAATGTTTCTTTATAAGGCTGGAGCATTTTACAATGAAATAAATAACTAACATTTATTTTCATTGTCACTTTTTTCTTAAATAACTCCAAATGTTTTTTTTTAAAGTTCCCTTATCTGAATGTCTGAAAAAACACCCATGAATGGTCTAAAGAATGATAAACTAATGTCTTTTTTTTGTCACAATGTTGCATTCACTCCCCTTGAAAACCATGCACTAGTGAAATATTTCTTTAAAAATAATATAAATCGTTGAAAATGGCTGATTTGTTTCATTTCGTTTTCTTCAACTTTTTTTTTGCAAGTTACAGCCTCAAGAAAATAAATATATATATACTTTTCTTTTTAAATTCAGCTAAGAGTTTGTGCCCATGCAAATGAACTGAAAAGGGGTAAAAAAAAAAAAAAGTTTGATTTTTTGTACGGTATATCAACAAAGGAGGAAAATAAAAAGTTTTACTTTTTTTTTTTTTTTTCATGGGGTTGGGATTGCTACTGTGTATTCTGGAGTGTTGGTGGGTGGCCACTTCAGTATTGCCCCTGATTAACTGGTGATTTACCAGCAAAGATGGATCAGCACATAAACCCAGAGGATGCAATGCATTTTTCTTGCATGTAGGAGGATAGACACACACACACACACACACCCTCCCCCTCGTTGAAAGTGTTGGTCTCCACAACTGCATTTATGTCGCTAGGTTTGTTGGCATGGTGTGACCAAGCATCTGGTTAGAAACACCGTCACCCCCACGGCCCCCATTCAGATAAAAGTACACAGACATAAAAAAAAAGAAAAAAGACAGGAAAAAATTTAAAAAAATCAACTTAACATTGATTTTTTTTTTTCATTCTAAAAAGGGGCCTCTGCCGGAACTCGTTTAGTGGTTCCCGGTGTCAGCCCCTCCCCATGGCTTCAAATTGGAAGAAAAAGCCGGAACCGATGAGTTCCTCGTGCTAAGGAGTTCGTCCCGGCTTCCTCCGAATGACAAACGACACCTGGCAATTCCCTGCCGCTGGGTGCTTGCAACGCGCTTTGCCACGTGCACAATGTGCGCAACGTTTTTGTTTAAAACACAGGATCACGTTTTATTATTTCTTTTTTGTTGTTTTTTTTGTTTTGTTTTGCGCCCCTAGAAACAGGCTCAGAAGACACAACATCAAGCATGCAGTGTAACCGGGGTGGGGCCTCGTGACCTGCAAATCGCAACACCGGCTGCTACAACGACGCTGTTAGGTCCGCAACGCTGCTACGATCGCGAGAAGCTGTCCAGCGAGGATTGGGAAGCTCTTCTCGTCAGCGGGGCCAGCGTGGGGTCCACTAGCGAGGAAGGAGGGAAGAGCTTGTACCAGCCGATCACCATGTTGGACAGGTCCAGGTCGTCTAGCAGGATCTGGACTGCTCCCATGAAGGATTTGTGGTCCATGCGGCCATAGTCGCCCCAGACGATGACCTGAGAAAGCATTATAAAAAATAAAAAAATCGCAACAGTTGATAAAAATGCTGAACTTTTTGATCAAACAAGAAGGTGACCAGTTGAAAGAATCATTTTGTCACCTGTAAAACTTTCCCTCCTGGACTCTCCTCAAACGGCAGTTGCTGCTGGTAGAGAGGGTCCAGAGTTTTTCTTGCTACTTTTGTTTTCTTTTTGGCTATGCAGGCTCCGTTTTCCAAAAGGTAGACCTTTACATATGGTGCTGGAATTGACAAAAGAGAGAAAGGTGAGTTATGGTTTTGGACACGCTGCTTGTTTTGTATTAAGAATCCCAAATACTACAATGCAGTGAATTTACCTCCTTCCCCCAAAAACCAAAACAGACTAGGATCTAGCTAGCTGCTAGCTGAAACTTGCTTGTTCTTTTAGCCCATGGGAGCCTATTGTTGCTTCAAAAAAACATCTGATGGGACGCTGGAAAAGACTATTGCTGTGTTCAAGTTGTGCTAAAAGGAGTTAGCCTATTAGCGAAGCTATTCAAGCCTAAAATAGCATCTCAATGCTAAACATGTAGCAGCTGCACAGAAATCCCCAATGCTAACGTCAGTGTCCACAGTTCACATTTTACTAAAGATGTTCCATGAACAATCAGGAGTTCCTGAAATACAAGAAAGCTGAATAACTATAGCAGCACTTTGCACCAATCAGATGGTTGAATAACCTGATTAACAGATTAAAAACAGTAAATATATTTGCTGTTGAGCTCATATGTCTCTATATTAAATCATTTAGCAGCAAAAATGGGTCTTTTGAATCTTAAACGCTCGTTGTTTTGTTGATATATGGTTTTTGATCAAAATGCGAGTAATTGCAATTGATTAATTAATTACAGACCCGGCAATTACATAAAGTTCCACAACTAAAAAAAAAACAAAACGTAATAATTTATAGTTTTTATAATTAGCATTAAACAGATTCATTTAACATACCAATTATTTATTAAAAACACAATAAGAAAATCTGAAGTTCGTTAGTTCAGATCAGAATTCATTATTCTAAACATGATTCATTTTAGGTTCTGATGGTTTCTGTGCTCCGGTTCAGCATGAAGACATTTAACTGAGACAGCGTGTCGTCATACAGATGCCAACATCTGATTGGTTGACCTGAAAAGCAGGAACCCAGCCTCGGCGACCAACTTTAATTTTTTACATACTCAATAAAATGCATGATGAACACTTTACACTTGAAACCTGAACTGAGGATTCAACTCAGTTCAGGTCAGATGAAGCAGTCAAGTATTTACAAGATGTTTTGGTAAATATAATTTTATCACTGGAGCAGTTAAATTATTTATTAATCCTCTGTCTGATTTTGAATATATAATGATACAGTTCATTACATTTGGTCTGTCTGAGAACATGAACTACCTGGCAGTGCCTTGGATCCTGGTTTACCCACAAGGCCCCGGGCTCTGATGACCTCAACCTCTAGGGCTCCTTTTTTCTCCACCATGCCTATTTGAATGTCCCCTAAAAAAACAGATAGAACAAGATATTTTCAAAAAAGCCAAAAGCTTTATTATCACAAATTTTCTTTTATTATAAAAACAAAATGCTACAACGTTCTTCTCACCCATTGGTGGAGTGGCCAAAGTCTGCCGTCCAACCAGCTGGGCAGGTCCGAGACCATCCAGGAAGTCGCTGAACTGAGCGTCCGAGGAGAGCCTCACTCCGGGGAAGATGAGGCTGGAAGCCAGAGATCAGATTGAAGACAGCGTTAGGTCAGGTACCACTTCACAGCTTCAGTCTGAACTGATCATGTAACGGCTGCAGCCATCTGTCTGTCCTCTTACTTTCCCTCTGAGCTGTAGCTGTTCATGCTGCCGTCTGTGGACTCCCGACTGGCCTGCCGAGTCATCCTGCTCCTCATCTCCACCGCCAGCCCCGTCTCCGTGCTCCTCTGGACGGTGCTCCGCAGCTTCTTACCTCCTGCTTCTGCACACAGAGTCGCAACACGAGACGGGAGAAGAGAGACAGAGAGAGGGCGATGAATTCATGACGGCGAATCGAATCAGGCTTTATTCACGTGGATGGTTGCTGAAAAGCCTTGTGCTTGTTTTTCTTCATAAGAGAGAACCGTGTCTTTTGGAACTCTTGCTTAATGCCAGCATGTGAGTGATGGTTTTGGGATCATGTGACAAACGTATAAGAATTCCGATTTATAAATCTCCATATGCCGGTGGCACTGTGTGGATATCATGCCAAGCAGAATATCAAGTACGGTTTGTACTTCCAACTGCCACAGGAACCTCAGTGGGTTCATAATCCACTGCCATCCTCCATGCTTCCTAGATCAACCCTTCAAACTGATCCAAGAAGACAGCTGACTGCCTTCCCCCCCATCAAACCTGCTGCTGCTCATCCACAGTCCATGATCACACAGTTACTATGGTTACTGCAGTGCTCATACCTACACAAACCACAGGTATCGCCCTCATCCCTTGACCAATGCTTATTGCATAGGCAAAGCTAATGCTTTTAAGCAGCAGTATTATGTAAAATCAACTTTTTTGAGCTTTTTTTTGTTATAATGTTTCTTTCATGCATGTTTGAGAAATTGTTTAATCTCCCTTGGCAACCATTCAGCTGTGCAAGATGTCTGGTTGGGCCTCGCTCTGCCTTTAAGCTGCTGCTTCGAAGCCCAAAGGCTCCTGCCTCCCTGCAACTCCCCCACTCAGCTCCTTCAGACTAGCCAGCTGCAATTAGCAAGCATCTGTTGGTGCTGTGCACCAGCTGAGTTCATTATACCAGCTGCTTCTCAAGGGTAATGCTGGGAAAAATGTTGTTAAAGGGTAATAGAGGAGCCATGTTGTGATGACTTCCTGAAGGCAGAGTTTCAGAAAGAGCAGGAGATTTTAAAGAGACAGAGGCCCAATTTCAAGATGTTACCTTACGAAGTCAAATTTCTTTTAATATACATGGGATTTTTGTAACAGCTGAAGGTAACATAGTTACAAGATTATGCTATAAAATGGTGGTATGTGCCTGAAAATCACATAGCACTGCCCCTTTAAGGCACTGAGGTGATACACCTGTTGACTCACTGATTATTGCCTTGTCATTTAAACTGAGCCGCCATTGCTCATTATGCAGGTCATCTACTTATTTTCTTTAAGTCTCGTCAGTGTCCTCTTCAAGCCAAACACATTTCCAAATGCTTACGCATCTTGACAGCACCTAGTTACTTCTGCAGCCAAAAACTGTTTCCCCCTTCAGGGTGGAAACACAAAGAAAGGTTCCTACCACACAGGCTGCTGACAACCCATGTGACCCAACACCCATTCACAAATATAGTAATTTATCACCTGCTCCATAAAAAGTCACCTTCACATTTCCATATTTGAAAACCTGTCATTATGGTTCGCCGATGAGGCAGGTAGCAGAAACAGATCCATGTTTCTTTTTACAATATACTGAGACCGGTGCTCAACTGTGATGATAATTAATTGCTACTTTCTGTGTTCTCTATCCACCCAATAGCCTTATTTATTTTCATAAAAGCATAACAAGAGATGCACCAATCGAGGCTTTTCATGGCTGATACCAATGTCCGGTGGACTTTGAGTGGTGAGTTTGACCACATCCATTTTTGTAAGGACTATAGCACATTAAAGAAAAATAAAGTGCCAGGGTTTTTTTTTTTCTGATTTGAGGAAATAGTTTTGAATCCAAAAGTAACTTATGAGAAGATTCTCCACATGTATGCAGGTTGGGGTGTATGAGTGTGACACCTAACCATTATCTGATATTTATTAAACTCAAAGAAGTTTAATTAGCTTTTTAGAGTTTTGTTTTATGTGTCTGTGTTTTTTTATGTGTTTATTGGCAAGAAATTGTGGAAGTTGTTAGTTCTGGTGCCTGTAATAAACATTTTTCAGTATTAGATCTGCTAAACAACCTCCAGAGAGGAAATGAAGTAAGCGGACTGATTTCAGTCTCTGGCCGATTGATTGGTGCGTCTCTGGTTGTCATGGCATCTTCAGGTGTACGACTTCCTTTATTCTTCCTGGAGTCAAATGATTTACAGTATGTGAATGGTGAAACCTTTATTTATGCAGTCACATGACTTCAAAATGAGGCCAACAATCCAACATGGTTGACCCTGAAAGGACACAAATCGCTCATAAATAATTGATTTTAATGCTTTCTCTGTAACACTGTCATATTCTGCCGGTGTGTGTAGTTGTCACGTGTCTGGAAGATTCTTGGTCTTTTGTGCAAACACACACTTTGCAGTAATGAACCTCTTCAGCCTTGAAAGCTCAGTTATTGAGCCAGCCTCCTCTTCCTGCTCTTCACAAATATTCAATAGGAGACGCAGTGACAAAGGTTTGTCTCTGACGTCTGCAGCAAACCTCCTCAGCCAATCAGTGACGAGTCCGATCTCATCAATGAGCCTCAAAACCGCAACATTTCAAACCAAGCGAATCTTTTCTGCAAATTACAGTCAGAATGAGGCAAGAAGCAGCATTCAGACAGTCGGAGTTTGTTTAAAATTGATAAATAGCAGATGTTACTTCCTGACATTGTGGGGTAAATTTTAGTTTTGAGTGTTGATCAAATGATTAACAATTAAATAAATCATTTGAGGCACAATGTCACAACATGTCAGGGGTCCTGACCTAAGCAAAACAGAAAATAATCCGCAAACCCACAAAGTCAGGCTTCTTCTTCTTCTTCTTCTTCTTCTTATTATTATTATTATTATTATTATTATTATTATTATTATTATTATTATTATTATTATTTTTCATAAGATCATCTTTGTTTCTGGTGTCAATAGAAAAAATAAACATCACTTCATTATCAACCCAACTGAACCAAACGATAACTGAATTTCCTTCTTTCAATCTGCCGTAATTCCCAACCGAAATAAAGAAAAATGAAAAATAAAAAATGGGTGCATCTTTCCCAGCTGCTCGCTCGGCGCCACCAACCCCAAAGCCAGCAGAAGCTGAATGCGCGTGACATTTCCCCGGATGTCGTCTTACCTCCATCTTCCTCATCAAAGGAGTTCATGCAGGGGAAATAGACGGCCAGCGCCTCGAACGACGCAGACAGGCTCATCTTGCTCTGGGAGCACTGGATGCGCATCCCGGGAGCCGCGGCCGAGACGTCGTTCCCCTGCCTGCCCATGGTGACCCGGAGTCTTCCTCTTTAGCACAAGGCAACGGATGTTTTGTTCCCTTTTTTTTTTTTTTTTTTTTTAAGGTCAAGGCTTTCCTTTCCTTTTAGGATGGTTAATTTCAATGGAAACAAAACAAAACAAAAAAATGCTTATTTACAGAAAAAAAAAAATCTATAAGCCCGGTTGCAGATGGAGATGCGGTTATTCAGAGCTGGATAGTAGTGATAAAAAACACAAAGCCTGTCCGCAGACACTCTGGAGATTTCATCCTAGGGAAGATGCTGCGGGGAAAAAAAAATTGCTGCGTCTGGATTGGAGTCTTGTGCCGTCTGAGTCTGACGCTGCTGCTGCTGCACCTCTTTCTTCAGCTGGGGGTGGGGGTAATGGAGGAGGGGGAGGAGGAGGGATGGAGCAGTGTCTCGCCTCACCAATCAGAGCGCGGGGCTGCTCAGCCGCACCTCTGCTTGGTCTGCAGATGAACGAGCTCTACCCAGAGATACTGAGCCCCCCTCCTCCTCCTCCTGACTCTTCTATTTGTTCGCTTACTTTTTTTCCCCCCGTTCTCCCCACCAGCTGGCTGGTTTGTTTCTTCTGAGCCGAACATGACTGCTATTTACCTTTTCTCCCCGTTCTGACCCATTATCCCCACTCCGTCCTTGTCCTATCCGCGGAGGCCAATGAAAACAAGCTGTCATTAGGTCTGCCAGCATCCCTCACAGCCACCTGGCAGTCACTCTGACTTCACGTGGCTGCCGCTGCTTCCCAAAGCCCCCCACTCTCTTCCCTAATAACATCGTCACAGCTGTGTTTTGTTTCAGAGAAATTCACTTTGCTTTCTCTGCTGTCACAATCACTCTGGACAACAAGTCGAGAGGCATATAAAGTTGATGTATTCGTCTTGAAGGAGTTTGGGAATCGTCTTTTGCGAAGAGGCTACATTAGATGTAATTAGTTTATTCAGCTGTTCTCCAATAAATCAAAATAAGTCAAAATATTTGAGTTTTCTTCTATTTCTGTCTGACCCAGACAGTCTGTATTAGAGTCCATGGATCAGTGCTGATCAGTCTACATGTGGAGTGTATGACTGCAAATGAAACATATAATATATATATTTAATACATATATATAAATATATATAAATATAGAGTGTTCGACACTCTATATTTTGGTATCGATCCAATATAAATTAACTATAGGGCCTGTATCACCGATACTAATACCGATACGATACTTTTTTTATTCAAGTTTGACATATCATCAAACTTCGGATCTTTAGGGTTTTTTGTGTTCTTTTCTTTAAATTCTTTTGTTCACACCGAGGATATAAGTTAAAGAAATTTTATAGGCATCTACAAAATGCATCAATAACATATTAACATGATTTGTGTGGATTTTACCTAAATAAACAAAGTGCAAAAATTACCATTTGAGAGAAAATCAGAAGGTGTTTTTTGAGGTAGAGCAGAGACCTCAATAAAAAATAACAAAAATTCATGATGGAACTTAAAACTAAAGTATCAATCTTGGCACACTAATATTGATCCAATACAGATACAGAACTGGTGTTGATATTATCGATATTTTGGATCAACTTGCCCACCTTCAATCCTTACTGCTTCAAAAATCCCAAACAGGAAACTGTTGTTCCACTATCAGACAGAATAAGTGCAGATTTGTGCTCAGAATAAAGTTGCTCCTCTGTGTGAAACACTGCAGCCTACTTCCACAGAGAAGCTACAGACTGCATGGAGTCCATTTGAAGATTCCATCTAGGTCAGCAAGAGCAGAAAGCCGTCTAGAGCCAGAGGGGAAACTGAGCAGTGACAGTATCTGCAGGTGGATTAGCTTTAAGTGTGAGCGTTTTCAGAACCGGCCTTAAATGTGTGTCAGTTTTCAGCTGAGTCGAAAGTTTCTGTAGGGATCTAAACTGGAAACTGTTAGCAGTAGAGATGAAAACTTTTGTTTCAGTGTCGTTTTCAGGTTTTTAGGTGCTACTAATATTAGCCCTGGCCACATCAGCAGCTCTGTGGAGCGTCATTCTTTTGGCCACAAAAAATACCGCAGTAGCTCTAAACATTTGGATTTACTTTCCAATCTGACATTACATGAAAGTTTCTGAGTTCCTTAATTCCTCCATAAATCACACAACACAATCTAATCTGTTAAAGTGTATAAATGGGATAAAAGTTGTGCTTTAATATTGGGGAAAGAACTGAAGTAATTCTCTGAAGATCCTCAAATGCATCTTCTAAGGTTGAATTAAAACAAGAGGGATCTATAAAAATGTCCTGTTAGTGATTGAGAAGGTAAATGTTGGCATAAAGAGAACATTTTCTGAAGACTTTAGGAAAATGGATTACTGACTCTAACATGTTCATACCTTTCAGGCCTTTCTCCTGTCTTATCACAATTTTTGCTGTCCCTTGCTACCTAGCAAGGCTAATATACCTTGCTAGCTAGTCTTGAGTCACTAAATTCAGTGAATTCAAACTCAAACTCTCATGTAACAGTGAAGACTCACAAAAAAAAATACATAGAATACATGAGATGAAATAGATTTGCCACAATAACATTTAAGACTTATTTAAGGCCAACATATTGCATCTAATGAATTTAAGACAATTTAAGGTCTTGATTTTAGAGATATGAAATCAAGACATTCTGTATTTAGAACCAAGTTGTACTTGGCGACAGCAACAACAATGCTCCAATTCATAGTAATTGGTGTAAACAAAACTCTAAATGTGTTTGGGTCATTATCTCTAAAGGCCTACATGGACACAGACATTGTATTGATATCCTAGTGAGAAATAATTTCATGCTTCCTTCTCAGTTTTTTCTATTTCACAAGTCCAGCGATGGAGAACTTTGAACAGATTTGTTTACACAGCACTCCAAGGCAGTAAAAGGTCACTGATGGCCAAAACAAATATGGCCGCCTTTTGTAATCTGCCAGATATCCCACAGAAAGCCAGAGGATGTGACAATACTTTGCAGTTGGATGAAATCACAACAGAATGAGAAATACAAAATGTAATCTGCCATATAGATCATATTGTTCTTTTGCCATTAATCCTATTTTAGTAAAAAAAAAAAAAAAGACAAATTTTTGACTAATTTATTGTTAAATCGTTAAAGCATATGTTCTGACTTTTCTCTAACTAATTTGAAGCAAAGTGAGTTTTATTTTCATTATGCTGTAAATAGTCAGTATATGACACAAATACATACATTTTCAGAGTATGTTATTTATATTCTTAATCTGGATTCTTTTTCTCTTTTGCATATTTGAATACTTTGTCTGTGTTGAATCTATGTGCCTCCATGTTCTTTGCTGCTGTTACAGCTGAATTTCCCCAATGTGGGACAGTAAAGAGTCTTTCTGTTTCTGTTCTTTCCCAAAAGAATCACCTAAATTGTTGATGTGGAACGTCATGGCCAAGATTCTGGCACCATTTTAACAGAACAGTTGTAATTGGACCTGAAGGGAATAATTTATGTGAGGAAGCTCACCTATGTTCCAGAGATAAAGCTGCTTAGCGCAGAGAAAAGAGGCGAATTTGCTCAAACAAAGGGTCGTATCTGTGCATCAGATTTCAGGCTAATCTAATGTACAGATTAAATTAGAGTCTAATCTGATGTTCAGCAGTGTTGAAAAGCTGGAAGAACATTTTGTTGCTCTACAGATGGTCCCAGCAAGTTTCCACTCAACATCCAGTTACCGCTTCCAGTAAAGGATTGTTGACCTTATGTAATTTTTTTTATGATTTATGACAAGCCATACATGAGATAAATCAGATTAGACATTAAAAAAAATAATTTAAAGAATAAAGCAATGGATATATTGGTTAAAATAGTCTGTTTAGTTATTTTCCTGCTAGCTTGCTATTTTGACTTCACCACCTTGACATTTTTACCACTGGCTGTAACATGTTTTACTCCTTGCTAGAATGTAAAATAAGAGGCAAAAAATAATTACATCTAAATCTTAAATATCTTGCGAAGCATTCTTGTGAATCTGTTCCTTTGGTAACACACTTTTCTGTGCCCTGTGCTGCTAAATCAGTATCCTCACTGCTCGATGCAACGAGGCAGCGTGGATCTCAGCACAAAATCCTCCCAACGCCAAAGAAAAAGCATCCACATCCTCTCCCATCACTTATTTAGTGGATGGCGCTCAGCTTGGCTCCTCATCCCGAGCGAAAACCAAAATAGAACAGAGCAAAGGTAGCTCTCCTCTCCTCTCCTCGCCCCTGTCTAAGCCAAGGCTCGTGTATCGAGGCGCACGTGCCCGCTCCTTCCCGCAAACCCAGTCGGCACGTGTTGTCAACTTCATCTTTTGTATCTTTGACACAGTTTATTCTTCCTTTTTCGCCCACCACAAAGAGACACCTTTTCTTTTCCTCCCATTGCTGACACTTCACCTGGTGCGCAGAGCTGAACACGTAAGAATTGTAATTTGAGTTGTTGTCTTTGTGAATCCATTTACTACTGAGACTTCGACAGCCACAAGCGAGGTGCTAATTTCTATGTCCTACAGAACACAAATAACAAGAAACAACACCGTCAGCGAAAGATTAAACGATTTCAAACAAACATAGAGCTCCACTTCAGGCGGAATTCAAAAACGCCGACCTCTAGTCTACTTCTTTTATAGTCAGAAGATCTGATGCTTGTTGCTGTAAAAATAAACTTCTTATCCTTTGACGATAATCAAAGTCGGTCTCAATTCAAACTCCATCATAAACCGCTGCGACAGGGAGCACGCAACTGTACATCACATGCACACATCAGAAGACAAGAATTGAAAAAATCTTAACAATTTTTTTTTCTAACAAAAACAAAATGCTCTAATATCCCAGAAGTCACAGGCGTACTCTGCCTGGAAGATAGTAGCACTCACAGACTAAGAACTTTGGAGCCGTTCCAAAGTGATGAGGCCAGGCCGGGTCAAGAATCAGAGAAGCCCTCCAGCGGTGTAAACACAGCGTAATGGGGGGCATGGAGGGAGAGCTGTGACTTCGGGACTCACATGTGAGAGCCGAGGCAAACAAACACAAAGGAGCACTTAGATCCCATAAACCAGGATACCCAGGAGTGAGTCGTGAAACGCTCTCTTCTCTCAGTTTACATTCTTTGTGGTGCTCATGATGCAGACCAGTCCTGCAGTCTGGAGATGCAGCTTCCCCAGCTTCGTCTACCTCAGATATGATGACAATTAGGACAGGAAAGAACTTTGGTAACCAAATAAGGTGCAGAGCTTCGTTACAGACGACGCTATAATTAGCAGTCCCCTCAGCACATAGTAAAGTCAAACAGAGGTATTAAAGGTCAAAGTTCTGGTAGAATTGCGTAGTAGAACTGGTTTAGCAAAGACAATGTACGGCCATTAAAAACTTCACGGCTTGACAAGATGCTGCATCAATGGAGTTGCATCGAGAAATTGTCAAGAATAAAATGACTTTCAGTTTGGTCAATAATAAGCCGGACAGATTATAAACCAGACGCCAAACCTAAAGTACAACCAGCACAAAGTGGTGTTGGAAAAACAAAAGTCAAAGGAAGCACAGAAATCTAAGAAATAATTTAAAAGGAAACTATTTTTTTTATTACATTTTGAGTTATGACTGGGGTCTGTGAGAGAGCGAGACTTTATCAAGATAACAGGAAGGCTAACTGAAGTACAGCTAAAGTGTACATGTCTGTTTTTATCCTTTTGAGCTTTTGACCCGTGTCTGTAATGGAGCGTGCCGTATCTGGATGTGTTAGCATCCTTTTGTAAATTTTAGGTAAGCTTAGCTAGCATTTCTAAAATATTCTCAAACTCTAGGAATGCTAGCCACATCACTGCTGTGCTAACTGCGCTAGCTACCACAACTATAGGAAAACCCTATTTCCTGCTCTCTCCCAAACTGTGCGACCTCATTTCTTCTCCAAATGCCGATTTTTGATTTACCAATGTCCTCATGTTTAATACATTTAATACTTTTCTTATATCTTCTACTTTTAGAGAGAAATAAGAGGCAAAAGAGTTACAAAATCTTGAGATTGTATATCATCTTTAACGATGATCCAATAGTCATAACTTTAATGGGAATCTTCTGCTCAAGAGAATTAATTTGAAAGTAATAGACTTGTAAGAGCTTTACAGTAACTCACAGCTCAAGTTGAGCAGGCTTGTCATAAACTAAGTTATTCTCTGGCTTTTCTCTCAGCTGAGAACCTTCAGATCTTCAGCAGATGTTCTGAGGTAGAACAGACATTTGGGTGTTAACGTCAGAAGATGTTGGATCGGGCCGTCTCTTGGCTGCCTTGCTCCTCTCACAGTAACGCATACTGAAATTCTAACAGATGGAGAGCTCACAAGGGAATGACATGGGATGTGAGTACTGCCTAACCTTATGAAAAGATAAAGAAAAATATGATACAAACCGCTGACATCAAGCCAGCTGATATTTCTCAGACACAATGAGAAAACACGTCATCACCATAACATGACAGCTTATTAAAAAAAAAAGAAAAAAAGAAAAGAGGAAACGTATCTTAACCAGTTTCGTGGGAAGCGGAAGCGTCAACCTCATGGCTTATGATTTGGCTCACCACAGTATTTTTCTATTGGATGTTTCATCAGACCTCCTCTGTGACATCAGAGCTCCAGATGTCTTTACGACGTCCAAAGAGGTAGTCCATACTGTATTTTTAGCAGCAGCTAAAAAAAAAAAATCTAAAAATGCAGCCTGGAAGTTTATTTGTAGATTTTTGGGGGAAAAGGAAAACGTATTGCATTTGAATGTAAGATATACTGTGTGCACGTTTTATTTGTATTAGCCAATTTGAATGTGGCAATTCATTTAGAGAAGCTGAAAACCATACAGTTGTAGTATGGATATAGCATTAATAAATGTGCTTTGATGAACCCAGAAAAGACAGTATATCACAATAACTCTTAAGAAAAAGTCAAAAACTTTTTTCACTATTAGTGACAAAGGAGAAGAAAGGACCGAACAGCGGTCCTTTGTGTATTAAAAACACAGAATCTAACTTTTAAAAAGGCTAAATTAGAAGGATGGAGTTACTATAATTTGTGTAACACACAGCAATGAAAGCGGCTTCAATCACCATGATTGAGCAGAAATGCTAATATGATGCTTATATTAAGAAGAAGTGAATGAGGAGGAATGTGTGGTCTAGGTCATCTAAGTTCATCATACAACTGTAAAATACAATACGCAGCAGTGGGCATCGCTAACTAAGGCTACGCTAAAGCATAAAGTGCCATAAAAACATGATATTTAATGCATGGTGGGTGTCAAACATGTTGATTAAATTTATCCAGAAAATTAGTTTAGGGCTAACTAAGTGTGCTAAATGTTTTCAAAGTTAGCAAAAGAAGCTAAAGCGCTAAGCACATTAGCATATTAGCTGAAGTGTGCCAAACACTGACGAGAAGTGACTTTCAAAGATTAATACGTTTAACCAAGCGTGGAAAACAACAGTAAACATACCAGCTGACACTGCAGTGGTTTATTACACTTTAAAGATTAAACTTTAATGATTCAACAGCAACACTTCAGTTTTTCCAACACCTGTTTGGTTTCAATCTAGAAGGAAAATGGGAAACTACCCCAAGGGAAGCAGCGTCACTTCCAGGCCTTACAGCATACGCGTGTTTAGGTAGGGAGTAAAGACATGCAAAAATCGCAGTTCGATATCTATTTTGAATTTCGAGACATGTTTCAGTACATTTTCAGTTCGCTTCAGTCAAGAGATTCAAACAAAAAGAGCTGACTAGAGGCTGTTTTATTTTATTTTATTTTTTATAATAAGCAATAACTGGTTGAATGCTGCAGGCAGCTGGATTTGGACTTCAACTGATTTTTCTACAGAACCTTTGATGTTTACGTTCAGCTTGACATTGATTCAGGTGAGCAATCAGTTGCCTTACTGCTGTTGCAAAAATTTGTAAGATGACATGAAGAAGTGGTTCGGCTCACCTTCCTTTCTCCACTGATGCTGCATGGAAAACCTAAAGGTTTTCCAGAGTTTAATGACAGCTGGGAGTCCTCTCATGTTGCATTGCCCACTTGGTTCCCTACATAAATATTCTGCCTGTGTTCAGGTATACAACAACGCTGTATTTGTTTGTACCAAACAAATACGTGCGTACCAAACTGACCGGGCTGTATGAATACTTTCAACCCGGCTAGATGTTCCGTTACACCACCATATTTAGGTCATTACACAAGTGGCTTACTGGAGAGCTCAGCCTGATTAACGACTCTCCTGTGAATTAATTTAATAGTCAAGAAAAGAGGACAGGAGCAGATAAGGAATGAAAAGGTGAAATACACAAAAGCGAGGTTAGACTACAAGCGAATAAAGGAATGGACAGGAAAAGAAAAGCATAGGAGGGGAAAAAAAGAAGTAGCAGGATAAACAATCTTGTATCCAGAACCGTAAAGGTGATGCGTGAAGTCATGTTGCCGAGTTGTGATCATGCAGGACCTGGAGATCTGCACGTCTGCTGCAGCTCTGAAGCAGAACAACCAGCAGCCTCAGCAAGCAGAGAAGCTGCTGAGATGGCACCAAACTCAACACTAAACATAAATCACCGCAGCCAGACGCTCAGAGTTCAGCTATTTTTTGCTCATCTAAAAACAGCCTCACATACAAGTTTAAAGGTCCAAAACTATCAGTGGTGTTAGCAAAAGAGAACTGGGACAACGAGGAACAGCAAAGTCCGTAACTTTTCCTAACAATGAGATTTAGTCTTTCTAAGATGCACTTTGCATTGCCTTGTTGTTGAAAATGTGCTATATAAATAAAATTAGCCTTACCTAAGCAATTCCTAATTAGCGATAACATTTCCTGTGTTCGTGTATAGAAAAACATTATCTCTTTGCAGACAGCTGTTTCAATCATTCTACTAAATATGTTTCTCATGAAGTGATATGAAAAAAGCTGTTGTAAAATCAGTCTAAATATAGTGTTAAAACTCTATTTTAAAATCCAGCACTTGTTGCAAAAACCCGACAGAAAAACCAAAGCCAGAAAAGCATCCAGTTAGTCATCCTGTAGTTTGTACAACAAAAAAGCCTGACATAATAATAGTAATTCTATTCACAGCTTCATTGTAAAGATTTTTCCATCAACATGGTTCCTTACAGTAAAGTCCATTCAAATGTCAACTCAATGTAGGTATAAATAAATATAAATATAATATGTCTTGACAGGACAAACGGAACAAAATCAAATCCAGAAATCCATTCCTCAAGCATATTTGATATAAATGCTACACTTGATATTAAAATTATACAGTTCACTTCAGTTAAGTTTATAATGTCAAACGGTAAAAGCTGCCTGGCTTGTTGCATTGAGTCAATGAATTTGCAGCAATCCCTCATCCTGAGAAAGCACATGGCGACAGTGCATCGCCATGTGCGATGGTGTATCGACGAAGAGCTTTCATTTCAAAAACGGTATCCAGCATGTAAGATTCGATACCTGCAGTTTTCACGGCACAGACACAAACCCAGTTATTATCGCCAACACTACATACATACAGGATTATCACGTCATTAGCTCTAAAGAAGTCTGCAGTGCTTGAAATAACCAAACATCATCCTCTCTGCAAGCAGCACAGCTGGAATCTGTCCAGCAGGCCGTGAGGTGAGTCAGTGACGACACTGTGAACCACCGAACAACATCAGCTAACCTTTTCATCCAGCTACCAGGTAGCATCGAGTCGTCTATGTAACATACATACTCCAACTACATGATATGCCAGAGTGACAGATTCTTACATCTGCTGGGTATTTTTCTCTCTCTCTCTTTTTTTTTTAAATTACCTAAACTGCAAAGTGCACAAGTGCTGGATAAACTACTTGCATGTTCTGTTTTTATTTTCCATGTCGTCACCTTCCTAAAAAAAAAATTGGCAAAAGTCCCCCCCCCCCAAAAAAAAAAAATATTTAGGTGACCAAAAAATAATCAAAGACACTTTTGGTAAAAAAAAAATAAAAAAATAAAAAAAAAATAACTTTGACAGTTAGTTTTGGAAGGTGACAATGTTTAAATACTTCAGAGACAAAGAAATATATTTTCATATAAAATTTGGCCAAAAGCGCGACGGCACCTACATACAGGGAGTTTAGTCCAATCAGCGACTCCAACACATTCAGCCGTTCTCTGTAGTTTGCAGCATTATGGGATCCTTTCAATGGAATACTAAAATCTCTGGTACAGATCATTCAAAAACGACTGAAATAAATCTTGGTATCTGGTGGAGGTGACCCTAAAATGCATAAATATGTGCTTTATCTGCTTCAAACGAGAAATTTGCAATCAGCATTAAAGTCAAGTTTTTTCCCCCACAAAAAGCTGAAATTAAAAAAACAAAACAAAAAAAAACAAAAAAAAAAACAGAGCAAATCAAACAAACAGTCCAGAGCTGCAAAGTGCGTACTTGATGTTCCACAGAGAACCACGTCCATTAAACTAAGTTGTGTATGAGGAAGTTGGATTCATGCTGCCTCACTGAACTGCTCAAACCTCACTGGCAAACACTGCTGGGTAAAAAAAATAAAAAAAATCCACCGTGTTTTGAATGCACCAATGAAGTGGAAGCCAAGCCACTCAGAACAAGTAGGGCGAAGGGCAACCTGGACATGTTCCTGTTAAAACTGATCTCAGTCACTCTGAGGGAACGAGATGCGCTCTCTCCATCATGTGCGCCCAGAAGGAACCCAGTGAAATATTGATAGCTCTGGGAGATTCATTTAGCAGGGAGAGAGGAATGTGTCCACGTGCGTTTTTGTTGAATCTGAAAGCTCCTTGTAAAAAGAAGAGGCCGCACAAACGTCGGAGGCCTACTGGTGACCGCTGCTAAACCGTTAGCAGGTGACAACAAAAGTTGTCTCTTAGCTGCTCATCAGAAACAACACGTTTGAGAACTTGAAAACCGCTACAATAAAACTGATGAGGTCACCAAGTTTTTTGCCCAGAGAGAAAAGGCCATGTGCCGTTTACTTCATGAGACGGAGAACAGCGCCGTGCCACGTGAGCACAGAGCCTCGCTGTCTCGCTCATCCTTCCTCTCTGCACGCAGGCGACTCATCTCGCCATCCGTCTATCATGCTTTCCTGGTAAATCTGAATAAAAAGCGCCACTGTGTAGAAGTAATTGTCAAAAATCTTGCCACGGTGGAGAGGCATTAGTTCTTCACAGCAGTCACACAGGGAGAGGAGCTGCATAAATACTAAGATAGATCCCTGCGAGACTTTACATCAACCTCAGTGGAGCATCCGGTAAAACTCTCCCTGCAAAATGATCTATTGTAAATTATTGCTGAAGGTTTTTAAATAAAGATATGCAAAGTCAGGCATTGCATCTATGCCGATTAAGAGAACGTGCATTTCTGTAGAAAAATCTAAGCACCCATATCCACAAATGTACATGGAAACTAAGAAACAACAATCTGCATATGGTCACATGTTGCACTACAAAATAGTTTTCACTAGTGAACATTGAAAATATCTCCCACCCCCAAAAAAGAGTGAAAAAAGAAAGAAAAGCAATAAGCAGATTTATTAGGAAGGAGTAAAATAACACAGAAGGAAGGAGAGGGAAAGCAGATCTGCAGAGGCTCAATAAATCAGAGGATTATCGTTGTAAAATGAGAAAACCGCATCCAGGACAACATTCACCTAGAAAGGAAGAGAGAAACCTTGAAAGTAAAACACGGAGTGGTTAGACGTTACGCTCCTTAATTACACCAAAGCCCTGGGAATGAAAAAGTGGAGGAAACAAAAGAACTTAAAAAGGAGTAAATAGGATTGATCACAGACAAGACACACAAATAAGCAACCAGAATGCAGTATGACCGGATAGAAAGGTTAGTGGAAGTGAGCTCCCTACCTGTTTGGCTGAGCTGAGAGGTGCTCCGGCTCTTGCGCGACATGCCAACCATGGCCTGCATTTTGGCACCAATGCTGGAGCGCCTCTTCTTGTCGTCGGTGCCTACCGTGCCGACCGCCGTGTCCGACTGACTGCCGTCCGTCTTCTCCAGGTTGCACATGTCACCGCTGATGCTTGTGCTCTTGGTCATGTTCACCCCACCGGATGTGCCCATCTGCCTGTTTTTCATTTTGGATGCAAAGTCACTGTCAGCCACCGCCATTGACACGGCAACGGGGGAGCGGGGGGGGACAGGGGAGGGGTGAGGGCGAAGACAAAAGAAGGAGGGACAGGAGAACGGAGGACAGAGGAGAAGATGTGGAAGGACAGGTGAGGGGAGGTGAAGATGGCGGTGGGAAGGGCGGAGGATGGGACAAGGTGTGGGGTGAGAAGGAGAGAAGGACAGAGTTCAGGTATAGAGATTCATGACTTACAGGATAGTTAAGGATTTCAGGAGATGCTGTTGCACATTCCTCTGATTTTACATGCAATAAAAACCGACTACGACTGCATCTCCTGCTGCCAAACCTGAATCTGAAAGTGCAAGTCTATTGGAAAATGAACGAATCGCCAGGTTTAATCGCGATGCTTTTGTTTTTATGTAGAACAACGTATCTATCGCGGCTGATTTGTCTCCCGCAAAGTGAACACTGAGCACAGAAGACAAGTTGCCTTTCCTCAGCTGAACTATTCTGCTGCTCTTCTCGTTGGGAATAATGTAGGCCAGAGTCCAAATTAAAGTCTTATTTTAGCTCTGCCAGTAAAATTATCTTTAAGAGACAAATTACATTCTGGATCATGTGCTCTTAATAGGATGAGGTCCATGTAACTCCCCCAGGGTACCATTCATTAATTAATTACTGACCTCCGTCACGTAACGGGATTATGGAGACAATTTATGGAGAGACATGCTGTTGAACATCTAGGAAGTGATTTTATTACCTGTTTCTGACGGGTTTTTAAACATCAGGCCTCGTGATGTCGAGGTTTCTGTGATAAAGTTTATGAGGTTAAACGCCTCGCTGGTTTGAGTGATTCCCAAATCCACTCGGTATTTGTAAAATGATCTCAGTGCGATTGAGATGTTTACTGTCTTATTCTATCTTTTTAAGTATAAAACTCTACTTGTTATTATTACCTAATGTGTTTATGAAAGCTGATGCATCTCACACAATGCTTCCAATGGTTTTTTCTCGATGCTTCCACTGTCAGTTTTGGTTCTGTCAGAATTCAAACATTTATTGGGAATTGTGGGAGTGAAGCTTTAAACCAGACATCAAGCATCTCAACTCGTGTCACTGTTGCAGGCCAATCGGCTTCAGGGGACGGTTTAATACAAATGTGCTGCTTCACAAACATGACAGTAATAATGATGCCTCTTTCATTTATCAAATACAGTGCAGAAGGAAATCATTCACCCACAAGTTTAATGTATTTTATTGATGTTTAATTTTACTGACCAGCGCCAGTAAGTGCATACTGGGAAGTTAAAGGACGGTGATACATTGGTTGAATATTTTTTAACCAACAGAAACCTGAAGTGTGTGATATTTTTATATGACATTATATCATTATCCTCTGTCTCATTTCTTTTGCACATTTTCTTGCAGGATTCCTCCATTAATTCAACTCTGACCAGCTTCTCAGTCCTTGCTGAATGAATCCGTACAGCATGATGCTGCCACCACCATGTTCCATTAGGGGGATGATATGTTAAAGGGGCAGTATTGTGGATTTTCCAGGGACATAGTGGCATTTTGTAGCATAATCAAGAAGCTGTTGCCATTAGTTGTTATAAAAATGTTACATATATCAAAATTGACTTTGTAATTTATTGTCTTGAAGTTAAGCCTCTGTCTCTCTAAAAACTCCTGCTCTTTCTGAAACTCTGCCTTCAGGAAGTCATCACAACATGGCTCCTCTATTAAACCTTTAACAACATTTTTACCAGCGTTGCACTGAGAAGTGGCTCCTATAATGAGCTCAGCTGATGCGCAGTACCACCAGGTGTCTGCCAGTTGCTGCTGGCTAGTCTGAAGGAGCTGAGTGGGGGAGTGGCGTGGGAGGGCTAATCTGTGAGGCATGAGCTCGAAGGCGGCACTTCGTCCATCCAGACGTTTGCACAGCTGAATGGTTGCCATGGGAGACAAAAGGATTTCTTAAAGAGTCCAAGCAACACACCAAGTATAATTTTTGATTACGGGATAACATTATGATGTAAAGCTCAAAAAAGTACATTTTACATAATACTACCCCTTTAAGAGTCATGTGCAATGTGAGTCTTTTTTTCAAGTAGGCTGAAACATTTTGGATCTCACCCAACCAGAGAACATCACTCCATGGAATGCAAACACTTTCCCTCTGGTAGTCCGTTAAGGCCAGCTAAACCATATTCTCTGTTTTTAAGTAATCCTTTTAGCATTGCTTTGTAAATTATAAATGAGATTGCTTTAGATTCTGGTAAACCTAGTCAGATGACTTCGAAAGGGAATTGATCAATTCAAGTCTAATTTAGAGTTGCAAGAGTAAATGGGAAAAATAGTTCAAGCCACACTTTTCAGATTTCATTTGAAAATAGTTTGTAAAAACCTCGTCTTCTTTTCAACTCACAATTATGTCCTATTCTTTCAAATAAAGTACAAATTATCAAACTTTTTGCTGCAAGTTGACAAAATGCGAAAAATTGCTAAAGTATAAAAACTTTTTTTTTAAATCTTCTCTTAAATGCATCAAAAGTAAAATCCATAATAAAGACACACAAATTACAGTTCTGGTGAACGTCCAGGTTACTGATGCATGATGTTACTCTGGACTTGACGCCTGAGCTCCGGCAGAACCTTGTCTCTTTACTGTCTCACCCGTCTCTGAACAGGTTCCGGCCCAGAGTCACTCACACACACACACACTGTATAAGTGTGTCTGCATTGAAAAGTGGGACTCTCCAGGGATTCATGTTGTTCGGCTGTGGCACCAGAGAACAGTGTGTGCCTCATCATGCAGATTGCTCACCAGGCCTTTTCATCTAGGCCAAGATGTTCCCCGGCCAAACAAAGCGTGGCGAAATGATTTCTGTTTTCTACAGACAGACAGACAGACAGACCGGCCTGCTGTACATAAATGTGGGTAATCAAACATTAGAAAATCTTGCTCTAAGATTTAAAGACAAAAAATTATTAGAAAAATATCAGTTTGTAGATAACTTTTTGCAGGTGATTTCTTTTTGTCCTGTGAACAACAATAATTGATTTGTGGAAGGCATTTACTCATAAAATGCAAATCTTTCATGATTTTTTTTGTCATTCCAAACAGCCAAAAGTAGTCTTCCTCTTTACCTCAGATAAGAGACAAATGACTATTAAGATTATGTATTAAATCTAAGAAAAATTAGAATTTTACATGTGGTTTAAAACTGATTCTGGGATGTTTCATTAGTCCTGAAGAACAGTGAAAACGGCATTAGCTCGAAGTGTCAGGCACACATTAGTTTCTCTCTGCAGGGGAAGAAAAGCTCTTGCTCTGAAAACAAATAGAGTTGATCACAGAGAACAGGCGTGTTTAATGTGCAGAAGACGCACAAAGTGACCTTAATACAGAAATCATGAATCATCGGTAAATGCAGCTTGTAGCTTGTGGCAATCTTTACGTCACCTGGCTGAACTTTTCTGGTTTTTCCTCGACACTGATAGCAGAGCGCTAAGCTAGCTTCACGTTGGGATGTCATGTGATTGATTTTCTTTCTTTTTTTTTTTTTTTACCTGGTTATTAGCTTTCAAAGTGTTCCGAGCTTCTAAAGCAGGATATTTATGCTTCATCTGCATGAAATTAGCTGGAACAAAAGTTAAACGTGGTACGAGCCACAGAATCAAAGAGTCGCATCAAAACAGAGAGCCGATGGCTGAGCATGAAAACAGCAGGACGTTCACAGAGGTGAGCTCAGTGTGGCCTGTGGATGTATGTGCCGTGTTAGATACGGTGAAGAGCAGAATTATTCATACTGGGACATTTAGGTTGAAATTCTTTTTCTTTTCTTTTTTTACAAACATGTTTGTTCTGATTAAGAATCTGTGCAGGAAGTTAAAGATTCGACTGAAACGAACGAGGCTTTCCTTGCAACATGTGGTTAGTAATTATAAGACAAGTTTGACCACTGAAATATCAACAAAGACGTTGATATTTTGAGACATGCATTATTTTTAAGAAAATGAAAAAATAAAACAGACACTGATATTCATTTTATGTTTTCTATGATTTTTCTAGTTTAGAGATAAAACCACATGGTAACAAAAAATAAAACAAACTCATCAGAGGAGTGACTATTCCCTAAACCTACTGCTCAGTTCCAGTACCAGTCATACAGTTCAGACAAACAAATAAAGGAAGGAGAGCCAGAGACATCTCATAATATGACTGTGTATCATTTCTCCTGATTAGATGCCATAAAGCACTGTTATATCCAAACAATCATTAAACAATGATTGCTGCAACTTAGCAACCATATGTTTTACAACTCCACCTGAACAAGCTCACAAATGATTAAGTTAATTAGGATGTAATTTGACTTGCTGTGCTGATATTACTTGTTGTTAAGACATCATGCAGATTGTTTTTATGAACTCTGCTAAACACTATTTGGTATAATGGCTGATTTATCCATCGCATTAACATCCACATGGAAATTCTTGCAGGTTCTTTCTTGGTGCAGCGACATACAGGTAGGTGTGGCTACCTGTATGTAGCCACACCTACCTGGCAGCTTACAAAAGTATTCATACGTCTTGAATTTTTTTGCGTTGTGTAGTTATGGTCACAAACTTCAATGCGTTTCTCTGGGATTATGACGGAGCAACGCAGTTAATAAATGAAAGGAAAGAGAAAATTAGTTTTAAAACTCTTTCCCCTACAGCAGAGGTTTGGAACCTGTGGCTCCGGAGCCTCATTGGACCTTCCACACTGCTGCTCCTAAAAACTCTGGCTAAAAATGGGAAAATCATATTTTTAAACTTAGATATAACACCAAATACCAAATGCAGGTTTTTCAGTTTATTCCTGCAAGATTTGCGTTGAAGTACCATAAAACATGAAACAAAAAGTTCTAGTAAAACTATTTCAGATCTGATTTTTTTGTCATCAGGTTGGAATCTTTGTGCTATTTATTTATTTATTTATTTATTTATTTATTTATTTATTCATTTTTTACATCATAATCTGTCCCACAGAAGAACATAAATCCAACCTCTTTCTGCTAAATTGCATCTTCATGTGTTTTTAATCCCAAAACTATAAATAAAATTGTGTTTCCTTAAAAATGACGTCAAGTTTGTCTAAAATTACAACTTGTCTTTTTCAAAAAAGTTATGTGACATTCGCGGTTCTAAACGGGTTTTATTTGGCTTCTTTACGATGTAAAGGTCGCAGCCTGGAAAATCTGAAAGGTGTGGTGTGTATTTTAATGCAAACCCCTTTAATTAGATGCCCCTAATTAAAATCCACAGCAATCCACTCAAAAGTTACCTAAAAAGAGTCCATTCACATCCGAGTGACCTACAGACATGATACTGAAAACTGATCCTGACCAGCAGCAGGCTGCGGGAACGTTTTCTGTCCGCAGAAACACAGAAGCTAATCAGAGTGAATGGAAATATACATGAAGCTAAATATAAGACAACCTTAGAAGAAAACCTGGTAGAAGATGCAAAAGAGTGGAGACTGAGGTGGAAGTTAACTTTCAGCAGAATATTGACCTGAGGTCAGTAAGCCTATTTAGGTTGCATTTCCATTGACCCTATAACTGCAGTTTTACATTTTGAAAATAAATCTGCTTAATGGAACCATGGCAATTTTGAAAAAGAAAAAAAAACAAAAAACTCTTGCTTCTTGATAAAAAGTTGATGAGGTGTTTGTTGACAGTATCAAAATTAGTTTGTTCCACAAAACGGCAAGGGAAACGCTGTTTTCACATCACACGAGTCACATGATCAACAAACGGATGTTGCCACAGACTCAAACCACGAAGAAGAAGATGACAGGAAGTGGATGGAGGATGACTGAGCTGCGTGTTTTTAATGAATTATTGGAACAAATTACTCGTGTGATTTTAATAGTGTTTCCTATTAAACAGAGATAGTTTGTTTGTTTGTTTGTTTTAACATTAGCGTTTAAAAAAAGCATTGACAAAGTTTTGCCCACATTTGTAAAGGGTCACTGGCCCAGTCAAAGTTCAGATACAAATCTAATTGCGAGTCAGTCATAAGACATGAAAATTGCAGTTCACACTCAGTCCAGTCTGGTTGAATCTCAGCTATTTTGTGAAGTGGAATTGGAATAATTTCAGACAGACTTTTAACGGCTTGCAGCAGTGAAAGGCAGATCTGCAGCATCGACTGAGGAGGGCTGAATATAAAAATACATGTCAGAAAACCATTGACCTTTTTTCCTTTTACTTTAACGGTCTGCTTTGTGTTTATGAGACATAAAATAATTGCAACGTGACAAAATGTGAAAAGGTCTAACGGGAAGGAGTACTTTGGCCAGGCGCTGTAGGCACACTGCAGCTGTCACATAACAACCGACCACAAAGTGGGACGAGTCATCAGGTCAAAATCAGAACCAGTTCCTTCTCTGAAAGTGAATCCATTCGGTAACTTGCAACATTTTAATATAAACCATTCATGGCGTGTCAAGTGAGTCTGAGCTGAAAAGGTGCAGAGAGACAAACATCAAGTGATGAATGCGACCTGACAGACAACACATGGATGCAACATTGAAACACAGAGCAGCACGAACAGCAAAGCAAAGTCTGCAAGTCTTCATATTCTTTGCTTCAATCTGCAAACTAAATCCTCCTGCTGAAGTGCTAAAAAAAATAATAATAAATAAATAACATCCAGAAACAATCTACACATCTCCAGATGCTTTCAGGTTTGCTCTAAGAATGAGTTTTCCTCATGGAAGCGACTGTACGCCCTGCTGTAACGTTAACCGCACATGGCATTAATCCCAGTGTGATTTCTCTGCCTACCAAGGGGGCAGCTCTAATATCGGAGAGTGAGGCAGTAACCTGGATCCTGCTGTGAATTTAATTTGATGGCGAAGCGTCTTATTAGCGGCACAAGCTAAGCTTTTCTCCTGCTCTGGGATTCGGAATCTGTTTCCTCCTGACATACTTTTCACAATTGCTATTCCGAAAGCGTTCACACCGAAGACATCGCCTCTCTCTGTTTCTTTCTCTCGTGGCTGCGCTAAAACGGTGCCAATTTACATTTAATTTCAGCATCTTACAACCTAATCTCTATGCGCCAGTTTGAAATGAAAGCGATAGCTTTGTTCGGTTCTGCACGTGTTCCAGGTGAAAGTGCAATAAGTCCGTCACGTTTTTCCACCAAAAATTAGAATTATAATTTGAGGCCGTTGACATGTTGCCTAGCAAGTGTGAACTATATGAGGTACTATAAAAAAAATAACTAGTGTCAAGAACAAGAGCTGAGAAGCTTTTCATAGTTAAAGTAATTAAAGGATCAGTAGCTTTGCTGTTTTTGTCTCATAGGTGTTTTTTGTTTCTAGATTTAGCTTTTTCTTTATCTGGGTCTTTTCTGTTATTTACCGTGATTGTTTTCAGTGACACAGATCCTATCTCTGGTTGCTATGTTACCATCTGCTCTCCATTCTCCATAAACTCATCACCTGACACTTAGATAATAAATTGTCCTCTCAATAACTGTGATGGACACAGTTATTGGCACTCCTAGTAAAGATGTGTTAACAGTGTTTAGGTTCATAATCTCAGGTAAAAAAAATTAAAGAAAAGACACAAAAATCCAACCATTAAGTACATTTACACAGCGGGGAGAAACAAACAATGTTTGTTTTTTACAAGGAAAACAAATTTTTTTTAATGTATGATTTATTCTTTACTGATTGTATATTTAACATTTAATTGTCTGAGTATTAAGAAACATATTAGTAATCCATTATTTCCAATTTAACCACAGTGTACAGCTAATACGAGAGAAGTTCAGTGTTTGTTTCAAACAATTATTCTTATAATATGTTTAAATTGTTGTTTTTTTGTGAGATCATGCTGCAGCAACAATTAATCCATTTAGTTGATATTTATTTGCATAACCACATTCATACTAGAGGTGCCAAAAAACATAGCTGGTAAAGAACTGACTTGTTTTGGTTATATTTACCCAGAATGCAGTGCGCATTCTGGGTAAAAGCTTCCTGCTTTCGGAGCAGTCTCCGGTCCACTCGGCTTGAACCGCACCGAAGTTCGCTTCAACCGAACTGAGACCTAGATTTTTAGGTCCACATCAGAGTTTGATTGTGCGTTCACACCTGACCAGACCAGCCTGACCTTCCAATCAAACAAACTGGAGTCTGATTAAAGCGAACTAAACAGGACTGGTGTGAATGCACCCCATATAACTTATACTCTTGCTAAAACAACGATTTCAGGAAGGTAATTTGTTTCTTCTTTTCTTTGCCACACATTCTCTCTATCAAGTGGAAAGGCTCCACTTGATAGAGGGTGGAGAGCAGCACTGTACAGTTACAGGAACATGGAGACGTTAGTAGGCCAGAGGGGTTGCAGGTGCTTACTGAAGTTAGTAGCTACCTTTAACTAGGCCACTGCACATGTATTACCTGAGGTTAGTGTCTGAGGCACTCCTTTGGTGCAAGTCCTCTTCTTTATCCATCAAATCCTCCTGAAGCTCCTGGTCTCTGTCTATCTTACTGCCTGACTCTGTGCTCTCACCCTGACGTCTCTCCGCTTTACCAGCCTCCCTTCCCCTGTCTCCAGCCTCATCTTCCTCCTGCACTTCTCCTAACTGCTCATCCACTTCCCATGAATGCCTTCTCGCTTGCAACGGGCTGAAAACGGAGACAGATGCGAAGACAACAGCAACACATGCAAAGCAGAAAAAAAATCAAAGATAGCATGAGCAACATAACGACAACCAGAGATCCAGAGATGCAGTGCAGTGAAGAAAGCAAAAATGATTGAAGAAAAAAAAAAGAAAAACAAAAGAGCAAGCTTAGAACAAAACACCATGCAAATGAATTTGGTTTCAGTCGGACTTGAGACAAGATCAAAAGATTTGGTGTCATTTCGTAACACTTTTGGGTCACAGACTGCGCCACAGCATAACTAAGCAAAGTTTAAGAAGTTTGGTTTTTGTGTCCTAAAAACAGAGAGCTTTGAAAAAACGCTGTATAAATGAATCAATTTCTCTTTTTGGGTTCAAATAGGTTCAACAGAAAAAAAAAAAANCTGGCCCAGTCAAAGTTCAGATACAAATCTAATTGCGAGTCAGTCATAAGACATGAAAATTGCAGTTCACACTCAGTCCAGTCTGGTTGAATCTCAGCTATTTTGTGAAGTGGAATTGGAATAATTTCAGACAGACTTTTAACGGCTTGCAGCAGTGAAAGGCAGATCTGCAGCATCGACTGAGGAGGGCTGAATATAAAAATACATGTCAGAAAACCATTGACCTTTTTTCCTTTTACTTTAACGGTCTGCTTTGTGTTTATGAGACATAAAATAATTGCAACGTGACAAAATGTGAAAAGGTCTAACGGGAAGGAGTACTTTGGCCAGGCGCTGTAGGCACACTGCAGCTGTCACATAACAACCGACCACAAAGTGGGACGAGTCATCAGGTCAAAATCAGAACCAGTTCCTTCTCTGAAAGTGAATCCATTCGGTAACTTGCAACATTTTAATATAAACCATTCATGGCGTGTCAAGTGAGTCTGAGCTGAAAAGGTGCAGAGAGACAAACATCAAGTGATGAATGCGACCTGACAGACAACACATGGATGCAACATTGAAACACAGAGCAGCACGAACAGCAAAGCAAAGTCTGCAAGTCTTCATATTCTTTGCTTCAATCTGCAAACTAAATCCTCCTGCTGAAGTGCTAAAAAAAATAATAATAAATAAATAACATCCAGAAACAATCTACACATCTCCAGATGCTTTCAGGTTTGCTCTAAGAATGAGTTTTCCTCATGGAAGCGACTGTACGCCCTGCTGTAACGTTAACCGCACATGGCATTAATCCCAGTGTGATTTCTCTGCCTACCAAGGGGGCAGCTCTAATATCGGAGAGTGAGGCAGTAACCTGGATCCTGCTGTGAATTTAATTTGATGGCGAAGCGTCTTATTAGCGGCACAAGCTAAGCTTTTCTCCTGCTCTGGGATTCGGAATCTGTTTCCTCCTGACATACTTTTCACAATTGCTATTCCGAAAGCGTTCACACCGAAGACATCGCCTCTCTCTGTTTCTTTCTCTCGTGGCTGCGCTAAAACGGTGCCAATTTACATTTAATTTCAGCATCTTACAACCTAATCTCTATGCGCCAGTTTGAAATGAAAGCGATAGCTTTGTTCGGTTCTGCACGTGTTCCAGGTGAAAGTGCAATAAGTCCGTCACGTTTTTCCACCAAAAATTAGAATTATAATTTGAGGCCGTTGACATGTTGCCTAGCAAGTGTGAACTATATGAGGTACTATAAAAAAAATAACTAGTGTCAAGAACAAGAGCTGAGAAGCTTTTCATAGTTAAAGTAATTAAAGGATCAGTAGCTTTGCTGTTTTTGTCTCATAGGTGTTTTTTGTTTCTAGATTTAGCTTTTTCTTTATCTGGGTCTTTTCTGTTATTTACCGTGATTGTTTTCAGTGACACAGATCCTATCTCTGGTTGCTATGTTACCATCTGCTCTCCATTCTCCATAAACTCATCACCTGACACTTAGATAATAAATTGTCCTCTCAATAACTGTGATGGACACAGTTATTGGCACTCCTAGTAAAGATGTGTTAACAGTGTTTAGGTTCATAATCTCAGGTAAAAAAAATTAAAGAAAAGACACAAAAATCCAACCATTAAGTACATTTACACAGCGGGGAGAAACAAACAATGTTTGTTTTTTACAAGGAAAACAAATTTTTTTTAATGTATGATTTATTCTTTACTGATTGTATATTTAACATTTAATTGTCTGAGTATTAAGAAACATATTAGTAATCCATTATTTCCAATTTAACCACAGTGTACAGCTAATACGAGAGAAGTTCAGTGTTTGTTTCAAACAATTATTCTTATAATATGTTTAAATTGTTGTTTTTTTGTGAGATCATGCTGCAGCAACAATTAATCCATTTAGTTGATATTTATTTGCATAACCACATTCATACTAGAGGTGCCAAAAAACATAGCTGGTAAAGAACTGACTTGTTTTGGTTATATTTACCCAGAATGCAGTGCGCATTCTGGGTAAAAGCTTCCTGCTTTCGGAGCAGTCTCCGGTCCACTCGGCTTGAACCGCACCGAAGTTCGCTTCAACCGAACTGAGACCTAGATTTTTAGGTCCACATCAGAGTTTGATTGTGCGTTCACACCTGACCAGACCAGCCTGACCTTCCAATCAAACAAACTGGAGTCTGATTAAAGCGAACTAAACAGGACTGGTGTGAATGCACCCCATATAACTTATACTCTTGCTAAAACAACGATTTCAGGAAGGTAATTTGTTTCTTCTTTTCTTTGCCACACATTCTCTCTATCAAGTGGAAAGGCTCCACTTGATAGAGGGTGGAGAGCAGCACTGTACAGTTACAGGAACATGGAGACGTTAGTAGGCCAGAGGGGTTGCAGGTGCTTACTGAAGTTAGTAGCTACCTTTAACTAGGCCACTGCACATGTATTACCTGAGGTTAGTGTCTGAGGCACTCCTTTGGTGCAAGTCCTCTTCTTTATCCATCAAATCCTCCTGAAGCTCCTGGTCTCTGTCTATCTTACTGCCTGACTCTGTGCTCTCACCCTGACGTCTCTCCGCTTTACCAGCCTCCCTTCCCCTGTCTCCAGCCTCATCTTCCTCCTGCACTTCTCCTAACTGCTCATCCACTTCCCATGAATGCCTTCTCGCTTGCAACGGGCTGAAAACGGAGACAGATGCGAAGACAACAGCAACACATGCAAAGCAGAAAAAAAATCAAAGATAGCATGAGCAACATAACGACAACCAGAGATCCAGAGATGCAGTGCAGTGAAGAAAGCAAAAATGATTGAAGAAAAAAAAAAGAAAAACAAAAGAGCAAGCTTAGAACAAAACACCATGCAAATGAATTTGGTTTCAGTCGGACTTGAGACAAGATCAAAAGATTTGGTGTCATTTCGTAACACTTTTGGGTCACAGACTGCGCCACAGCATAACTAAGCAAAGTTTAAGAAGTTTGGTTTTTGTGTCCTAAAAACAGAGAGCTTTGAAAAAACGCTGTATAAATGAATCAATTTCTCTTTTTGGGTTCAAATAGGTTCAACAGAAAAAAAAAAAATAAAAATGAAAAAACATTCTCATTCCTGACTAATAACTTTACAAAGGTATAAAAGTAGGGCAGTAGTCTCGCTAACGTGGGCGTGAACTTACCGGATCTTGCGGTTTCCCTGCGGCCGTTCTGATTGGACAGACATGTAGCTGGTGCTGCTGAACCGAGAGGCGCTGCTGGTTCTCGACACAGCGGACACGTCGCTCACATCGCTGTCCGATGACTTGGCTGACAAGTTGTCGGAGCCCCGCGGGTCTCTGCCTGAGCGCTGCACACAAAGGACAACAGATCATAGAAGGTATTTCATTAAAGCAAGGCATTTGGTGAATATTTGCAAACTAGCATTAGCAAACAAAAAGAAGAAGAAAAATTATGATTGGAACGTGCCAGTGATTTAACACGCAAACAATGAATCCGTTACATGTTAAAACAGAGTCATTTAGGTAAATATTTAGTTATTTCATATTTACAGTCAATCATGGAGTCATTTCAAACCGTAGCTCAAACAAAACTTAACATTTAAGTTGTCAGCTACACCAATCAGCTTGTCTACAGCTGTTAGCTCCCCCTACTGACTGCTAATGCTGAGAGATAACATAAACTCAGTACGATTCAGCACACCTTTAATAAGTAAACATGTACAATGAATACAAATCTGCTTTGCAATGTAAACCAGTCATTTATACTAACTGAATCACTAAATGTTTCATGTTTCAGGTCAGGTAGAATCACCAAAACTGTTTCTCTTTGCCAAACGTTTCAATAGTTATAGAGAATTTTAAAAAACTTTCTTCAAAATCAGAAGTTTACATACATTTATTCTGTGTTTTGTTGAATTTTTGCCCAAGTTATTCAGTTTCCACAAACTCCTTGCAGTAGTTTGGTTCATCTCTCCTGATAAAAGCAGTGAATTATTCACATCTGTGCCCAAGCTTTACGTATTGAAATGTCACTTCAATATTTTTCATAATGTTCATTTGATCGCGATGTAATCACCAAAAAAAAACACACACACACACACACACACAGCTCTGCTGTTAGCTGTTGGGATGGGGATGGTGCTATCGCCTCTTTCTTTCCCCAAACATAAAAATAATCATTGCATGCACATGTTTCCATTTTAGCTTCATCACATCATGAATCTCCCCAAAGCTCAGGGTCTTTGTCCTGAAGAGCATTGACAATCAGGAATCTGGCTTTTGGAGTACTGACTTCTTCCTCTCTGAGTGGCTCTTGACCAAGTAGGAGCCGATTCTAATACAGATGATGAGCTTCGCTCTCTTCACACGGAGTCTTCACAAGATCTTTTGGTTTTGTTCTGGAGTATGAAGGTGGAAACTGGCTTGACGCATGTCTGTCCCTTGATATTCTGGCTGATTTTTACTGAGTTCTTCGTTGCCATCCAGTCGATCACACACGGCAGAAGTACGGCATGTGTGAGACGTGCCTCCATTTAACTCAAACATATGTGAATGGACCCATCACAAGCTCATGAAGCCACAACATCGTCATCATCACCTGAAATATAGCAACTGTAAACTTCCAACTTTGAAGAAAGTCACAAAAGTATTTCTATTTTTTCTTGCATTTCGAAAAGGGAAACTGCTAAAAAAAAAAAAAGTAAAGAAAAAACAACGGACAATAATGGAAAAATAATATTTTCTGTTTTGTTGAAAGTATTGCATACATGAGTATTTATTTCATGATTTATTGATTTACGGGTTGATTTCAGTGTGTTGTTTTGTCCTTTTGTCATCAATTGACTGTGTGAATCTGCAGCCTGTTTGTTTTTATTGTCATTAGAAATAGAAAGAAAATACAAAGTTTGTGCTCCAGGGAGAACACTGAAAAGTGTAGCAGCCTTGCAATTTGAAAGTTTAGAACATACTTATTTACACTTCTACCTCTGCACCATAAGCACTGCGCCTCTCGCTCCCAGATGCAGACGTTCAGCTCAGCGTTCTGTGTGAGCTATAAATAGACAGCAGCAAGGTTGAAGAAACCTTTTCAAAGACTAAGTCAGAGGCAGATTTTTGAAAAAGTGCAGATTTGACTTTTTCCACAATCTGAATAAGCAGAATCTAAACTAATGAGACAAAAAAAAAAAAAAAAAAAAAAAAAATTAACAATTTCAGGTATCCTAGAGCGACAGAATGTTTTGGATTACATGAAATATTTATTTTTGTTCAATTCCTCCTAATGACATTTACGCAGGGTTCATGGTATTACTGTTTATTTTCTATCCAATAAAATAGTAAATCAAAACCAGCAGCCATTAACTGACTGATAGAGAATACTTTGATTACGCCACGGCTTGCTTGGAAGCCGGTCTGGAATGACACGCAGCCGGTTTGAATCGAGCCGTGTTTATATTGTTCAGGGTCTGTTTACTGTAAGGGTGGCTGAGCTGAGTGTTACAGTAACTGCTCTGTTCAGAGCACTTGCCCAATAGAGTTCAGCTTAATAGCAGACAGAACGCTGTTCTGTCAATGGGAACTCTAGGAAAGCAAATACGCAACAGACAAGAACGACTTGCACCCGAATTGGCTTTTTATAGACTTGCGTTAGCATGTGGCTTCTCTCAGTTCAGTAGTTTTCATAGCACCGACTTAAAAGGAGAGCAGAGCCAGAGTCTTTGTCTTGGCCGCAGTGAGACAGCAGGCCAAGTTCTCTAAAAGTCTTCAGAGCCTTTTCCAGAGCAGAAAGGCAAACATCTGATTATGGAAACAGCTGGTGTCGCGTTCCCAAAAATGATAAGAGGAAGCTCTGGTTGTGTAAACTTTTATTTTTCCATCCCTGATTCCAAACTGATGTGTTAAACATCAAAGGGTTTTTGTTGTTTTCAGTCAAACACACGCAGAGCGATGAAGGAGTGTGTATTTAGCACATTGCTCTAAGTTAGTCAAATGAAGAATCTGTTCATGTACCATATGAAATTAATAATAATGTTTGAAAGTCTTTACAATTTGCCATATTGCAACCGGAAAATTCAACTAATTTTATATGACAGAACAACACAAAGGAAGAAAAAGAATTACTTAAAAAAACTCACAAATAAAAACCTGAAAAGTGTGGCCTACCCATACGAATATTATTTAGATATGTCTCAACAAGCTTTGTAGATCCAAACATTTTTTTACCTTCCCTCCTGCTAAAAAAATGTGCCAATAACTGTGAGTTAACTATGGACATCATAAGAAAAAATGAAGAGATCACTTTAAATGATCAGTTTCTCTGATTTTACTTCTTAGAGGTAAAATGAACATTGTTCTTTTATTCTACGAACTCCTGACAACATCTCTGCGAAATTTCAGGCAAAAATGTTTGTATTTATTTGCAGAAAATAAGAAATTGTCAAAATAACAAAACAGATGCAGTGCTTTCAGACCTCAAATAATGCGAAGAAAACAAATTCATATTCATTTAGAAACAAAAATGCAAACATTTTAACTCAGGAAGAGTTCAGAAGTCAATATTTGGTGGAATAACCAGGTTGTTTTCAAAAGGGTTCAGTGCAGTGGGCTCTTCATTTTTTTTACAGAGCTGTATATGTATTTATGCACTCCTTTGTGTGATCATGCAAAGTATCATATTGTGTTTAATCAATGAAAATTTGTATAAAATACTTTGAAGTTTGTGGCTGTAATGTGAAAAAATATTTTTAGAAAGTTCAAAGGGTTAATAATATTTATTATTCAACTTATTCAAGATATGTGAAAAAAAATCAACAGGAACTAAAAGATTTTTGTGTCTAAAACAAAAATGTTCTATTAAGACATGGAGCAAACAATGAGCATGTTTGAATGTAGCTAAGTGGGTTAGCGTCATGCTCGACAGCTTCCACTGCTCGCCACTGTGTGGCCGTTGGACTGAATGAGAAGCAGACACAAAGAGCATGTTTCCTGGAGTCCAGCGTCTGGCTGTGTCTGTACCTTGTGGTAGTCTTGTTCCAGTCTGGAGTCGGAGCTGGCTCCCTGTTTGTACATGTTCAACTTCAGTTTCATCTGCCTGGTCTTCTCCTCCATGTCCATACCTGTGCACAGAGACACATCCTGGTCAGACAGGAAGTTGCGCTGAAGGGGCGAGGGGTCGGGTGAAAGGTCATTCTGCCGTGGAGAGAGACAAGCTTCTGGTGAGCCATGATGAGACGGGTCAAAATGGAGAGAAGCTTAATGGTTGACTGGATTCACACACACATTCAACCTGTTCCACCTGAGCTGCAGCATATTCAAACTAAAATATTAAAATGCTAAAGTATCTCACAAAATATTGCTAGTTAATTCCTGTGTATTTGCAAATCTCCAACTTAAACCATTTGCACAAGATTTTGCATATTTGCTCCTATTTTGAAAAAAAAAAAAAAAAACTCTCTATATGGCAGGAGTAAATTAACAAACACATAAAAAACGTCTCATTTAGTTTATCCCAGAAATATCTTTAAACTGACGTTTGTTTCAAAGTGCCTATTTATACTGCTGCTTGTGGTTTTATGGTCAAATCTCTTTTAAGCAGAATATGTTCACAGAAAAAAAAAACCTCCCACAAACTCCAAACGTCAATACAAAACTTTCCACTAGAACATCATCATCAGTTGTTCAGTCCCAAAATATTCCTGGATCGAAAACAGATGCATTCTTTCTGCAGCAGCTACACCTCCACCTACCCACTGCAGCCTTCGTCTCTACAGCTGCATCATCCGATGGCGTGATCCAATGAATGCAAACACACACACACTGTGCCATGCACATGAGCAATGAGGCTGAACATTCAGACACAGACACACCGACAGAAAGATACAAAGCAGAACAGATACGTTGAGACTGAGGTTTAAATAAAAGGGAACTCATCTCTCTGTTAATTTAATTCTCTGTCACGTTTAGAAGGATGTGCTTATTATCATTTTTCACAACCCACAAGACAGGTTTTTAGCTTTTATCAGCTGATAGATGTAGAGAAATAAAACCAGATGATGATTATGACTGTAGCTGACTGGTTGGATATAAAAACAACAGCAACCCCCCCCCCAAAAAACAATAGTTTTATGGTCAGTGAACACACCACACCCTAGCACTAACAACACTTGATGTCAAGGTTGTTATTGAGGGAAGAAGGATCAAAGTTAGCACAGAGGTGTGAAGAACCTACTCCAAAAAAAGCTGTTTTTCATATGTTTAGAACTGTTGCTTTGGAGCAAGAAGGATTGTGTGTTCAGACTGGAATTGGACCCACAACCTTTGCGTGTGGGACTATCTTCCACATCAAAGCAGACGGCCATAAGGATGATTGGTCACTCTAAACTGGAACCTAAATGGAACCGTGGACGGACATGTGGGTGTAAACGTTTCAACACGTCTTTTGTATTTTCAGACTGATACTGTCTGAAAGAGAATAGGACGTACAGCAGGTAACAGGAAGGCTGAATGGAGCGCAGCACGAGTGTGTTAAATCAGAAAATGTTTGCATGTTTTCTGGACTCTTTAATGTGAAGGCGAGGATCTACGTTCCCTACAGGACAGACAGGAAGTGCTGTTGTAGTGATGCTAGCTGCACTAACTGAACTTAACATGAATACACTAATGAACTCAACTTAAAACAATTTTGTCCCTAGTTTACAGCGATGGATGTCACTTGAGTTCCACGTAGGGCTGAGCAATCTGACTACAATATATTGGTTTCGTATCAGTCAGTATTGATAATTGTTTATTATTTGTTTTCTTTTAAATATTCCAAATACTACCAAACTGACGATGTGACTTTTCCTGTTTTATCCAGTTTCCTCTTGAGCTGTTGTACTCATTTTCTCCTTTCACTCCACGCCGCTATTTTCATATTTTTAAGCAACTAAGTTGATGAACAAGTGGTTGCTAGGTAACCACAGAGCGAGTGAGTTAGCAGATGACAAAAATCTTGTTTAGCTCAGAGAGGTTAAGCAACTAAAAATATTCAGAATGCTGAATCTGAGCTCAGTGAACTTATTGAAATTTCTATTGCTTGTATTACATATTGATCATGTGTCTACCCCATTGTATATTGTCAATTTTTAAGCTCAAACCTACTATCCAGTATAGATAATTTATGATTTAGATTTTTTTTTCTGGTTTCTTTTTCTAGCCTTCATGCTGTGAAGACTAGATAAAACTATTTGAGTTCTGTTTTGTGTTTTCCAACTTGACAGAATCAACTAAAATAATTTTTGTCAAATGAAAACCTTACAAAAACTTGGAAATCTTTCTTTAGAGAATATCTTTTGTATACGCGGCATTCCATTGTAATGTTAGATACAGTAAACTGTGTCATGTTGGCTAAACATTAAAACTGCTTTTACAATGTTGGTTTTCTGATGAAATGTATTTCTGACGGATTATCTTTGCATTCATAGTTCTTTGTAAGATGTAAAAAGATTCTCATGTGTGAACAAATGATTCACATGAGAAATCTGAGACCAACGTCAAAACAAACAACAAAAATTGAAGCAGCTTAAAGGTTTTTAAATGCCATCATCAAGCTACCACCTAATTGTGAAAGAGAACAGGAAGCTTTTAGATAATTTCCCCAAACTTTCTAGATTTTCTCCAGATTTTAACATCTTACTAATTAATCTGACAAACATGCCTGGAATAAATAAATAAAAAAAAGATCTACAAATAACTAAGGAGGAGCTTCTCAACTTTGTTTCTGGGTAGGACAGGGTCTTATAACAATAGCTGCATTTCCATTAACTCCAGAACTGCATAAACTGAAATGACGGAAATAAATAACCTTAATGAAAACACACCAATATTAAAAAAAAAAATCTTTTTTTTTTTTTTTTTGCTAAAATGTTTTTTACGCTAGTATAAGGCAGTTTTTCAACCATATCAAAATAGATGTATTTTGCAAATTTCACATGAGTTAACAGCCAGATGTTACTACTGGAGAAGATGACAAAGAAGACGACAGGAAGTAGTTGGAGGATGATGGCTTTGGGGGGGTGGGAGGGGGGTTTGGACAATGTGGCTCCACCAGAGCTCTCACAGCTCAACAACTCATAAAAAGTTGTGTTGAATCTATAGCTCTTCCGTAAAATCGGCCACTACAATTTCTCCAAAATGCTGCATACGTAGCCGGGGCTTGTTGCTCCAACGCCTGAATAAGATGCAGACGTCTCCTCTGATGGCTGATAAATGATGGATGAATTATAAATATATCTCATGTAACCGTTCAAATCTGTCGCTGACATGACTGCTAATAACTCATCGCCTGAGCAAGCTTATTCACATGTGATTTTAATTTAATTTCTTATTTAAAGGAAACATCGCAATTTTGAAATTGTGTTTTTTCGACATCAGCAGAATATCGACAAGGATTTGCGCACATATGTAATGGAAACACAGCTAGTGTCTGCTGCAATGAAACAGCACTAGAAACTCTTGCTATCATTGAGCCCAGAAAATAAAGTTACAGACACGACAGAAGCTGAAAGCGCCATCTACAGGACAACTAAAAGAGTGCAAGAGAATGGAGTCAAGCAAAGCGCGGACAGAGTAGACGGCTTGGATGAGGGGAGGCAGATGGCGGACTGGGGAGGAGAGGGGGGGTGGGCGGGCAGGAAAGGAAAAGGAAGCAGGAGAAGAAGAAGGGACAGACCTGAGTTCGTCCAACTTGGTGAGTCCGTGTCTTCTGGGTTTACATCACAAAATGGACAGACACAGACAGAGGAGAGGAACATGGATGTAAGAGGATGCACAAAGGGTAAAAAAGGGAGGGGTGCCAAGTTGGAGGAGGACAGTGTGTGTGTGTGTGTGTGTGTGTGTGTGTGTTTGTAGAGGGGTGGGTGATGCCATCATTGAATGTGTCAGGTTTGAAGGGTTAGAATGAGAGGGAAGTGGAGGAGGGTCAGGGAGGAAGATGGGATTTGGTGGTGGAGGAGGGGGAGGGCACAACACAACAACAATACAACACAACATTGACAAAACAGCAAACACAGAGGACACAAACAAAAATCATCACATTCTCCAACAACACACAAACTCCACCATGGGCGTTGTGGGAAGTCGAAACAGAGCAAGAAGGTGCAAGACTGGGAGAGGCTAAGACAGAGGCCGAGAGTTTAGTCATTAGAAACTGAAGAGGGGAAGGAAATCTGGGGGAGGAAAAAGAGCTGAAACAGGAAAGAGATGTTAATGGATCAAACCAGACAAAAACTGGACAGAGAAAAACAGAGAGAGAGAGAGAGGAGAAGGAGTAAAGGAAGAAGTGGATGTCGCTTCTTGTGGGCAGAAACAGCCTGAAAAAGTAACAGAAAATAAAAAAAAAACACAGCAGGAACTAAAGACACTGAGCAGCGAGCGCACGAAAAGAAAAAACAGCCAACTCCTTCAGCTGGTGTCTCACCAGAAAGAAAAAGGAAAAGAAGGTGAAATTGGCAAAATGTCACCTTGTAGCAAAGTAGAAGGCAGGAGTATGTGTTAAGAAGTAAACACATTGACAAGCAGACGCATGCAGAAGTCAACCGGTGTGTTTCAGAAATTATGTTACGCAACAGCAGTAAGTTCCTGCTCCAAGGCATTTCACTCTGTCTGATATATTTATGCGGAATTCATAATCATATTTTTCTTCCCCTTTATGTTATTAATAACTTTGCAGCCTGCTAGAACCGACTTTTTAGCTCTACAAACTGAACCAAACCCTCCAGTTCACTAGCAGCAGTCAGGACTCTGAAAACAGGAACCTGTTAGCACGCAGGACGTTAGCACATTAGCTACCACCACTGCACATGTGTGACCGCTTCCCCTCAGAGTCATTCTGACCCCTTTACTGCGCAACCTTCATTCCTCATCTGAGGCAGCTCTCACATCACAACTCATTTTTCAAACCACCTTCCAACAAAATTAGCATTTTGATTCTTTAACACCCGATTAATGCCTTTTTAACGAAGTGGAGCATGAATAAAAAGGCAATCAGAGACAGGTGACTCATTAGCTTTCATCTCTTTGTGACGACCAGCATCATCAAATTAAGAGTGGAATGAGAGCAAGAACAAAAACCATGTTGTGTTGCTGACCAAGAAACCTGAGATAAAAACGAGTCTGTTTAAGAAAAAAACACACATGTTTGCGTGGCTATCTTTGTGGGGTCTTTGCATTGACTTCCATTCATTTCTACAGCCTAAACCTTACCCTTACCCTTACCCTAATCCAGGGGTGCCCAAAGTCGGTCTTAAAGGGCCGGCATCCTGCATGCTTTAGTTCTCTCCCTGGTTTAGCACACCTCCATCAAATGATGGCTCATTAGAGGCCTAAAAGACACAGCTACAGATAAATAATGAACAAAATTATATTCATTAACTATAATGTGACATGTAAAAAGATTGACTCCTTATATATCACTTAGGAACACAACAGTCAGTTTCCTACATATAACAGACAATATTCAGCTGATAGAACAACATTCAGAACGTCCCTCACATAAAGCCAACCAGCCAGCCGGTAGATTTAATCACAAAATGTTTTTTTTCTGTGAGCTGACAGCATGGGTCTCTGTTGAACGTGAAAAAAAATTGCTAAAGAAAATGATTTATTTGATTTCATTTTAGGGTTCAAGCTACTAAAAACGGTACAAACATTGTTTTCCACTCTGTCAAATTGTACAAAATGGTATCTATTTATGCAAGAATATTAATTAAAAAGCTTTTAGCTTTAGAAGCTTTGATGTCATTCATCGTTCTCCAGCTTTGTCTGGTGAAAATGTGACAGTTTCTACGATTTAAAAGACAGTATGAGCATAAAGAACAAAATTCAATGGAATCTGGAGGAGACATTATATTAGCAAAGAGAAAAAGAGACTTAGTTCAAAGGTCAATGAAGATGGGATTCTTAGGAAGTACAATGCACCATACACAGAACCTCAAGACAGGAGGATGCCACACAAATCCAGCATAGGAAAACCGGAACAAAAGAGAAAAACTATGCCTAATATGTCTTTAAATAAATCTTATGAAATGGAGCCACTAGTTGGTTTTATTCACACTGTGGAAAGACGCGCACAAACACACGAAAACACATTGAATTGATATCCGTTAATATTTCATTTTTTTCAAAAGCCCAACCCTGACCTGAACCTGAAAAAAGGGAATTCTTCCTATGGGGCCTGCACTGTGGGCCCCATAAGGGGGAGTTGACCTTTATAACATACTATGTGTTGGAAAAACTGGCTTTACAAGGTGAGGTGAGAAATACTAAAACACACACACACGCACACACACTAGTCCTCAATCTGTAAGAGAACAGTAAAACTTGTTTGTCACTATTGTTTTATATTATGAGTATATGAACAGTAATAACATGCACTAAGCCCTGTTCTCCAGCAGAGAACAGCACTTTAGAAGGCTAGAATGCTTTATATTAAATATAAAGATTTATGCTTTATATTTAATTATGTTTTTTTTAAAGTTACTAAATCTGAAAGTTAAAAATTATAACAGCGATGTCTTCCTTAATAGTGTGTCAAAAGAAAACGTCTAACACTAGTAACCTTTAGCAGAGGCTCCTGTGTGTTTACTGATTTATCATTTCTTTATTTTGATAAACAACACACTGATGAACCTGCTTCAACTTCTGCTGAGATACTATATCCTTTTCAGCGTGATTTGGCTGGACTATTTACACCATTGTATTCATTGACAATCAAAAATTTATAATGTCATTTAAAGCAGCACGCATTCACTCTCAAACCCACCAACCTGCGTCAGTGAGGGAGGGGTGTGGCTGAGACCCTCCGTCAGACAAAGAGCCATTCAGCCCTCGCTGCTGGTCCTCCCATGTCACCTCTATGGGAAATACACACACACACACTCACTGGAGGACAGAGAGCCCCAGATTGTCTTGGAGAATTTTTTTTTTCGTACTTTATGTGAGGAAAAATTGTAGAACTGAGCTGTAACATGCAAAAAGATAAGCAAGTAAAAAATAAACACCAGGAGAGAAAGAGAAAAAGGCTGAAAGCAGCGACAGCTCGTTTAAAGATTGAGAGCATGGTGCCATCTGCTGGCCAGCTGAGAAAACTGTCTGATTATTTTAAAAGATTCTGCTTCATCTTTTTAGTTGATGTTTTCCTGCAGCAAAGCAGGAAAACAAAAAATACTAAATATGTTTTGTATGTTTTGTACTTATAGCAGATTTATTGTAGCTGCAAAAAATGTAAAACATTGTCCTTGAATTGATAGCACTCAAGAAAGAGTTCCAGTCTTATTAAATGGGCATATGTTTGATAATAATTGTTATTCAAGGTAGAAATGATTGTTAGAGCTGGGTAAAATAACTTAGCATTAGCATTAAGGGTGGGTTAGATATTGGAGGATGTATTGAAGGCAGAAGAGGGCATGCTAGCTAGAAATTAAACGACAGTTAAATGACATTTAACTGAAGTCCTAAAAGGGGTGCAGGTTTTAATGTTTCTTTCTTTTTCTCACTGTTTATTCAATGTCACAATGCTGTTTTTATTTTAATTATGTAAAGCACTTTAAAATGCCTTGCTGCTGAAATGTGCTATACAAATAAAATTTGATTGATTGATTGATTGATTGATTGATTGATTGATTGATTGATTGACAGAAATCACAACAAATGTAATAATATCAGATACATATGTATCTCTAATTTGTTCAGGCTACTTAAGACATACAGGGATTAATTTGTTCAATCCAAAAAGTACAAACAGAACAAAGTTAAAGGAACGTAGAAATGTGAAAAACTAAGACTAAAACAAATCACAGTAAGTAAAACGTCGAGAATTTAAGTGTAACAAGATCTCACGTTAAAAAAAAGTATATTTCTTATGAAAAACATTAAAAAAGAGAAGCTCAAACTAGTTTCTGCCACCAGGTAAGTTTGAAACTCTGACAGCAACAACATGGCAGATATGAGAAGGATTGGTAAGAACAGTGAAAACACTGCAGCTGGTTCATTTGTTAGCTACTGATGACAGATTTTTTGTTTGTAAAAACTGCACTGCATTTAATTATCTCTGTTTTACTACCTAAAAGTTTTATAATGATCTGATCCGATATGTAATGTATTTCTCCTGTTATTTGTAATCAGGTTATCTATTTGTATTACCTTTTTCATCTAAGTCTTTAAATCACCAGAATTTGTACAACTTTACATTTTCTGTCTGTCTGATGACATTGTTTTAAAATATTAAATCAGATCATTTGAATGGTTACGAAATACTCGAATGGGTTTTTTTTTATTTTTTTTTTTGGAAATACTTAACTCTTACTTGGGTGATTTCTTAGATGGCTAGTTTTAACTTTTACTTGAGTAAAACATGCTTAAGTAGTGCAATTCATACATGAATACAGTTTTTGGGTACTCTACTCACCTCTGGGAAATAAACACAAACTTGAATGTCCCAAACAAATTACAGATTTTTTTTTTTTTTTTTTTTTTAAGAAAAAAAAAAAAAAAAAAAAAAATTTTTTTTTTTCCCCAAAAATC
>NW_015113993.1:97404-105011 GCF_001443285.1 Poecilia latipinna | reverse complement strand
GTTTCTTGCCATCCCTTTGGAAAAAAAACAAAACCTATAAGGGCCCAAAAAATAACCAATTTTTTTTTTTTTTTTTTTTAAGTAAAAAGAAGAAAAAAAAACAGATTATTGTTTTACCCCAAAATACTGCTAACCTCATGTTTGGTCTTGCTCTTCTGAACCTAAAACTGACGTGTCGTTACACCTTTAATCACGAGCTGGACAGGAGGCAGGAGAACAGGAGATTCCACAGCAAACCCAAAGCATCACTGCATTCAGAGGACTTGCCTTTCCTTCCGTTTACAGGAGGACCTTGGGGTTTCTCTTCGCTGTTAGCAGCTAGAAGCAGATCGACGCTCGTCAGACAATGAGGCCGTGAAACTTTGAAGCAACATAGAGCATCGTCCCACGGATCAGATCGCAAACACACCACTGACCCAGAGACTGTTTGCTTTAACTTTGAACGATACTTTGTTGAGTTATGCGCGCTGCAGAGTTTATGCTGTGGAGCTAAATTGAGGCCATGAAGTTTGTTCAAAAGAGAAATAAAAAAATAAAAAATAACTAACTGGAAAATATTTTGAAACTGAAAAAATAATCTGAAAGCAGTTTGGAACAATTTTTCTGTTTAATTCTTTTTCAGTTTTAATTTGTTTAAACTCTATGGCCCCAATTAGCTCAGTAACTTCAGGAAGTGTTTAAATTCATGGATAAGAGTTTGCTGAACATAACAGATGTAGAAGGAAGAAATGAGAAGGCAGATATTTTATGAGTTTATCAAGTTGGAGCCTGTAAACTCTGCCTTCTCATCTAATCCAAAGTGCACCTAGATTCATTTTTGAGGGTAATGCTTAAAAAAAACAACCCACATCTCTGCCAACATTCACATCATTCATTCAGGCTTATGGGTGAATGTACTGAAACTTCCAACAGTGCATATGAATCCCCTCCACAGACATGACCCGCTTTGGAAGTTCTTTTCATTAATAGCATTGTAAATAATTGATCCAAACGGTGTTTATTGCAAAAGGAACTCCACTTTAGAGCAGGTTTATGTGGAAGGTAACACACCTGGAGGAACACTGAGGGCTTCAGCTGCCCTGCTCTCCGGTCCTGTTCCCTCCGTTCCTGCTGCCTCTTCAGCTGGCACGTAAAGTTTCAAGAAAATGATTCACTTTTTAATTATAACGAGAAGCCACTGAACTTCCAACCACAGCTGGTAAGGACGGGCACACTTCATCAACATCATAGCTTCTCCATAGGAAGGAAGGAAGGCTACGTTACCTCAGATTGGGTAACTTAACCAGTTGATATTAAGCTTCATTGGAAAATGTCCTATTTCTAGAAATATTTCCCAACTACAGAAGTACAGTTGGTTAAAGACAAAAAGACACAGAAAGGAAGTAAGGATAAAAAAAGTGAAAATGATTCAAGTAGACACTGGTAGACCTAGAGAACTTAAGGAAAGTCCTTGTGGATTCGCAAAGTTCTCTAAAAAGATTCAACCCCACATCTATTTCTCTTTCAGTTTGTTCAATTCCTTCCCCAGAGGTCATGCAAAGCTAAAGAACTTCACGTTTTTTGTGCGTATAGAATTACTAATAAATTTACATTGATAAAACGACCGAGCAACAAAAAGAGTGGATAGTCCACACAAAGACAGTCAAACGAGCTCAGATAGGGGCTTTATGAAGAACCTGCAGGATCAAGACGGACCAGGAGGTCAGGAACAAACGAAGACGAGGCAAGCTGAGGGTGCGAAGAAGATATGAGGCACCGCAGACCAGGTTTGAGTTTTCATAGAGAGAAATACAACTCAACCAAAATGTTCTGCCTGATAGACTAAAAGCCATAAACCAGATACAAACCTTCATTTGACTGTGTTCCTTCATTTCCGTCTTCTGAGAGAGAAACGGAAATAAACCAAACGAGGGTGGATAGTGTTGTCACGAGAAAACAGAAACGCATCAATCAAACCATACGTGGAAACAACTCTGTAGACAAATAATCTCACATTTTTACGTCAAACGAGAATGTCAGGAGACCATTCCTAGGACCCAAACAGCAGAGTCATCGAGTGCTTATAGTAACAAAGTAGCATGGTTAGCTAACATCTAGTGACTTACTTCTATCTGTTCCTGGGGGTGGAAGCTGTGGGAGTTGGCGCCCTCGTCTACTGGACATGGGAGTACTGGTGGGACTGGTCTGGACAGATCCACTGCGAGGATGTGCCCTGAGTGACAAAAAGACACCAGCGTGAAGCAGAAGAAGAGAGAAGGTGGCGGATGTGGGGCAAGGCCATGTTGCACCCACATCACAGATTTACAGCAAAAACACCTTCTTTTTGTTAGGTCATGCCACTATAGTAGTGTTGAAATTTGATTTTATCTTGGGTCGATAATTCATCTGGTCCATTGTCAAATGACGCTGAATGATATTTGTAGGTGATTCAGACACATCAGTGCGGAGGATGATTAGGGCCACTGAAAAAAAAGAATAATTTTGACTTTTTTCTCATAATTTGGACTTTAAACTCAGAATTCTAACTTTTTTTTCAGAATTTGACTTTAATCTTCTGAGATCAAGAGTCAGAGTTCTGAGGGGAAAAAACGTCAGAGTTCTGAGATTAAAGTCAGACTTTTTTTTTCTTATTGGCAATAATCCTCTTCCGTACATCACTGGCGTTACAATAAAAGGAGACAATTTTATCCCTTTATTTCACTCTCACTCTCCGGGTTTTGAATAGATGACATTTTGGCACATGATATGGAGGCTGATGGTCACATCAACTGCAGGGAGCTGATCTGCAATAAAAGACGCTCGGTGTGAGACGAATGCATGTACAGTCGACTCATTGGGCTGCAGGGAGAAAAGAGTTCAATGCAGATCCAGCGGACCAGTGTGACCATGCGTTCATACCGTCTCTCAACAGCTTGAAATCAAACGTAAATTAAACAAAAAAATAAACAAACAAACAAAAAACACAATGCCATTGCAAGGATAACCAGCATCAGTTGATGTTAATAATGAAATCAAAGTAAAAAATATTACCCTCATCACTGCTATACTCACAAGTGTATGAGCAGTGTGGTGGAAATAATAATAATGATAATAATAAAAAAACGAGGTAGCAAGCTATCTAATGGGGTTAGGATTAATGTGCCTGAGTTATGTGTAAAGAAAATATAGAACATCCACAGTGCTGTTAGGAAATAAAGAGGGAAAAAGTGGCCAAGTGGGATTTGAAGATGGGGGGTTACTGAGGGAACGGGTAATGGAGTGAATTGGGGTGAGGAGGGTGAGGTAAAGTAAGGCAGGGCATTAGGAGAGGGACTGGAGGAGTTTTTAGTTGGGAAGCAGGGTTGGTTGTTCATACAGTATGAGTTAGTCAGGAATAGGTCGGGTACGAGCTTCAGGGAACAAGTCTCTAAGGCTGCGCTAGACTTTAGCTGTACAAACATTTTAACAAAGGTTGAGCAATGCTGGAGGATGAGGAAAAAAAATCTTGGTTGATTTAAAGGGGCAGTGTTACGTAAAATTGACTTTTCTGAGCTTTGCATCATATGTTGTAATGTTATTTTCTCATCAAAGACATACCTGGAGAATTGATTTGATTTTTTTTTCATGCATGTTTGAGCAATCCTTTAATTTCCATGGCGACCATTCAAACTGCACAAAACTTTTGGGTGAACTTAGCCCTGCTTTCAAGCCGCAGTTCCTCCTCTAAACCTTCGCATCACAGAGCAGCTCTCCTCTGTGACTCATTCACTCAGCTCCTTCAGACTAGCCAGCAGCAGTTAGCAAACATCTGGTGGAACTGTACATCGGCTGAGCTCCTTATAGGAGCTACTTCTCAGTGCAACACTTGTAAAAACGTTATTGAAGAGTTAATAAAGGAGCCATGTTGTGCTGACTTCCTGAAGGTGCTGTGTTGGAAAGAGTAGGACTTTCTTAAAGCGATAGAAGCCCAGTTTCAATTTTAAATTACTTAGTCACATTTCCTTTAAATCATATGTGAACTGAAGGTAACATATTTACTGAATTGACACTGTGTGGCTGGAAAACACATAGCACTGCCCCTTTAAAGCTCAAAATGATGGTATAGAACTAAAACATTCAGCAAATCGTTAAAATCAAGTTGAATTATCAAAGTACTCTGCTGGAAAATCACAGAATACCATGGGAAATCACATGGAACTGCTGCCTATTTAATTTCACACACTCATCCTCACAGTAAAAAAATGTTCTATTGCTAACGTCCCAGTATTAGCTAATCAAACTCAAATTTGTCGATTTTTGATTTAGGTGGCAAAACAGAAACCTACTTTTCAAATTTCTATTTTTTTTTTTACCCCCTCCAGTATAGCTCCGACTCTGGAAAATGACTGCGTAGCCAAAACCTCCAGCTAGTTGCTAAGTCTGCTTTCGCTAGCCTCTCCACTCTGGATCACACCTCGTCATGGCAGGGGAGGGGGGCGCGGACCTCCCAGACGGCAGAGACGGCATCGACCTCATGAGGGAAGAGTCGTGGGGGCGTTCGGTGGAGCGCGAGCGGGACGAGAGGCGTTCTATAGTGGGCCGCTGGTCTGCCGAGCGGGACCTGCTGTGAAACTCGTGTCTATCCATGGCTCCGTGGTTCCTACAGAGGTTGTTGAGAAACAGGCAGGCACTCAGTGTGACTCCAGCTGGGCTGGGACAGAAAGCGGGATTAGAAGAAGGCATGGTGAGTACGGAAAATGTTCGCTCCCTCTGTGTATGTTGGAGTGCAGGTTTGTACATTTATTATGATTTTGAAAAGTCGCTAAGGTTTTTTTTTTTTTAATAGGAAATTGGATCTGGAATGTGTTTTTTTTCTCTCTCTTAATTTTGAAAAATACACCAACAATGAAGAACATATGTCTTCATTACATCATTTGTTTTCATTTGGAGGTTTGTATTTCTAATGTTCATATTTAACATATGTGATATATTTATTTTACCTGGGTAAAGTTATAAAGAATTTTTGGCACTATAAATAAATTGCCTTTGTGTAAAAAATTAATATGCTATTACAGCTTATCCTTGCACTGAAAGTGAAAAAAAAACAGACTTAAAGATAGGTAATTTTTATTATGTTTCTTTTTTCATATTTGATCAAACTTGAGGGGAACGGTGTGAGCAGCGCATACACGAGTTTGTTTGACAGCGCTGAGACCCTCCTCCTGGCTCTGATTGGTCGATTCTGACTGGGAGCGGTGTGTTTCTGCAGATGGCAGCAGGACCACAGGAAGAAGGTGGAGGAGTTTGATTCTTTCACACATTATCTGTCTCATATTCTACTGTCAGGACATGGTGGCAGTTTTAACAAATCTGTAAAAAAAATTATAAAAGTCACCTACTGCAACTCTAATGCTGAAAACATTTAATCAATGGGGGGGGGAGTCCCAATTAAGAAATAACTTGTTTTAATCTAATCACTTGTGGCACAATTATGATTTCTGTCGCCAAGACAACATTTCACAAGACTGGAGCGCAGAGCGATATTTTGACTCTCTTCATACAATCTAGATCATTAACAGTCCTGGGTTGTTGAACACATTTTCTTCCCCATAAGATTTATTCCTGAGGAGCATGGCCAGGGAAAAAACCTGATTTGGTCACATTTTTAGGATAATTTCCCAGCGTAAAACCCATCGACAACGCATTTTTAACCAAGTCCACCAAGGATTCTTTTTCTCTTTCGTTTAATTTCATTAAATTATTTCTGTCCTCCTGCATCATTTCAGGCATAGCATATGCATCAGATTCTTTACCAAAAACACTCTGGTATTTCAAAGAGTTCATGACGCCGTTAGCTGTAGCCAGGTCCCCGGAGCTTTTGGAGGAGAAACACGCAGACAGTGTCACAGAGCCTCCGCATAACTTAACAGTGGACATGAGACTCTTTCATATTCAGCCTTTTGTTTCACTCCGAACCCACCTGGAGAGTTTAGTGATGCTAAATATCAATCTTAGCCTCACTTGACTGAAGCATATGGTTCCAGTTAAAACTCCGTATGTTTATGTTTGTGACATTAGGTCAGAAAATGGGTTTTCCCTGGCACGCGTCCCAGTCGTGTGTTTTTAAGGGGTCGTTATGTTCATTGCTAATTGAGCCAGCAGGATTGATTTTTCTAGCATTAAATTATGTCACTGGAATAACAGTTAAATTCACTTGAAGGGTTTTTACCAGAAGTGTAAACACATTTGTCCAGATGAGTGTTTAAAGTGAGAAATTATTCGGAAATAATCTAAAAACGGCATGCAAAGTGTTACCGTCAAATTTCCTAATAATAATAATAATAATAATAATAATAATAATAATAATAAACAGTAATGCATGCACAGTAGATAACTGTCTTAACAAACCAAAATGCTTTTTGTTTGGTCAGCTAACAAGCCTCTTTTTGTAAAGTTTTTTTTTCAACATTTTCATGCTATTTGTTCATTTTATGGTTGACTTTACAAATTCATTGTAGTCAGAAAGACCTAAACTGAAAGAACAGCCACGTTCTTTTATTGCATTATTTTTCACCTAAAGTATGAGATGTGAAGAGAAATGTGGCGTGTAACTGCATGTAAGTTGGAATTTGCTTTTGATGCATTTATTACTCTAAAACATTTGTGTTACAGTCATGGCACAGTGTGAAGGAGGAAAAATATTGTCCTTTGAAGCTAGAAGGAAAGAGACGGTGAGGTTTCACATTTTGTTAAAGAAGCCACACACAGTGCAGACGTGTGTCATTAACCGTTACAAACAGGAACCAAAGAAAGGAGGTAAACTGAGAGCACGCGTGAAAGTAGTGCACAAAAAAACTTAATCACAGTCTAAAAAACGGAAAATGTTGCAAGGGGGTTAGAGCATGCACGTTGTTTGATACTTGAACAGAATTTACCTGCTTTTTATCAAAGATCCAAAGACATCAGAGTTTGACTCCATTAGAACAAAATGGATCAACATGGACCTTTATACTCATGTTTACAGAAAACTCAGTTTGTTTGTCTCAGATACGTTTTCATGGTTATTAAATTGAACAGAAAAGAGTTAAATTCAATCAAACTATAACCCATAATTTTGAAACACAGATTTTAAAAAACAGAAATGAAACAATGTATTCTATTTTCCTTTTCGTGTCAAAACCTCCAGCTGATGGTTGAGTTTGGCAGTTCAGTTGTCCAGTAGAGGAGATGTCCTTTCAGATTACAACAGGTAGAAAACGACATCTCAGTGGTTATCATGGTGATACAACATCCAGAAAACACATTTTGCCACTTTTAATTCCTCCAACCGCTGCTGCAGGATCATTTGAGAAGCTTAACACTAGCCTGCTTAATCTATTTAAAAAACAGTTTTGATGCATGTCCAATCACATAAGCCACTGGAACATCTGTGTCAGCCGCTGCCTACACAAACAATACAAATACAGAGAGAAATATTTTTTATGGCCTTGAAATTTCTCCACAGTTTTCTCCCTGACCTGTCTGGTGTGTTTCCTTGGACTTTTCAGTTTTTTATTTGTAAAAAAAAAAAAAAAAAAAAAAAAAAAAAAATTAAAAATTAAAAATTTTTTTCTACTTCCCCTTTTTATACCCTTTTGTGTTGGTCTTTC
>NW_015113993.1:85102-94335 GCF_001443285.1 Poecilia latipinna | reverse complement strand
CTCTTTTTTTCCTCCGCGTGGTTTTGGTGTTTTTTTTGTTGTTTTTATTTTTTTTTTTTTAAAAAAAAAAAAAAAAAAAAAAAAAAAAAGAAATAAAAAATTATAAATTATAAATTTCTTTCTACTTCACCATTGTATACCACTTTGTGTTGGTCTTTCACAAAAAATTCTTATTTGATATATTTAAGTTTGTGATTGTAATGTGACAAAATATGGAAAAGTTCAATGGGGTGTGAATACTTTTGCAAACCACCGAACGTCCCAGAGAGCAACAGACATGGACTTCCTGTTATTTCTCCAACCTCTAATCAGCAGCTCATTGGCTGAGAGTTGGTCAGACGTTTCTGCCCTGCAGGAATACGATTCTGGTTGGATAAGGAATCAGAACATTAAGCTTCGGTGTCCATCCTCACAAAAGTTTATGGATTTTGTTGAAAAGCTGCATCTGCACTGCGATACAAACCTGTTTACATGAACTCTACCAATACTGATTATAAGAGAGGTGAAACGTTTAGACAAAAATCACGTCAGGGTCTCGATAATGGTTTCTCTGCAACTTGCCAAGAGACATTTTAATTCAAATTCAAAAATACTTTATTGATCCCAAAGAGAAATGAAATGTTGCTGTAACTCATATTAATTCAAATTAATAATTTAATGGAAACTTATTGAGCCTACACATATCACTTTGATCCACAATAAATTGAAAACTGTACATCTAACAACTGGCAAAAAAAAGTCTGACATTTTGAATTATATAATTGTTAAAACAAAAAAAGCTAAACTCCCAAATTAGCATGACATTCCTGCTGATTGTGTTTGTGTAGAGGCTTCTGCTCTAACCTGTACATACAGGCTGAGCTAGGAGTAAAGAAAAGCTTGTAATTATGGAAAGTTTGTTGTATTTATATAATAACACATATCCTCATAAGCAAACAACAGGCGACTTCAGCCACTTGAAGCCTTTCCATAAATTCTTGACTTTCAAGTAATTTTTCAGGACATTGACAATGTTCTTAGATATGCCTGGATGTCAGGACAGCATCACAGAAAAAAAACAACAACAAAAAAACAAAAAGGCAAATTTAGAGTAATGCGTTTAACGATGCCAAACTTTGGTTGGGTGAAAAACTGCTGCCAATAGCACAGAAAAAACGAGACTAAAAAAAAAAAAAAAAAAAAAAAAAAAACTCCACACCACTGGGCTGACACAGAGTGCCGCTGAAGGCATGATGGAAAACGGACAAATAAACGACACCATCAAAAACAACAACAGTAAAGTAATTGGCCAGCAGTTAACTGCACAACCGGCGAAACGGCACAGACACCACCAGCGCCACGAGCTCGGAGTCTCCACACACAGAGGCAGTTGTGCAGACGTGTTTTCACAACTGCTCGACTCCAGAGCTGTGATGACTTAAAAAACAAAACAAAAACAAAAAAAACGATATCAGAGAAGATATCATTTCCAGTCATCACTCTCACGGTGACAACAAAAACAAAATCACAGACGAACGAGGTACGACTCGAGGAGACCACAACATGATGCACAGATGTTGCGGTGGTACACTTCAATACCTCTGGTGGGCAAAGTTGGAGGAGTAGGCGCCCTCTGAATAGGCACGGGTCATCCGAGTGGAACGCAGTAACCTGACTGCTTCCTCTCTGCAGATTGGGTACACGCCGTGGTTGCGGCTGGCAAAAAAATACGGTATAAAATAAGCGTTCAATTTAATTTTTTTTCACCCCTTCTACGCACACATATCATACATTACTTATGGATTTCCATTAGAGACATCAGTCAAAAACTGCAGGTTTATCCGATTACACGGATAGAGAATCAAACGCATCTGTGCTAGGGGAACCCCCTCTACTGGACAAAACGCCACAGGCGCACTTTCACAACCTTCGTTTTTACTGACAACGGCGTGCGGGAAAACGCCCCGCAGCGTGTGTGTCAAGTGTGAAACAACCAAATGAAAGCAGGAGGCACCTTAAGGTTTGTGGGTGGAGAACTAACAGAGGATGTGTCGACAAGAGGCTTCATGCAAACTCAGACAAAAGTATACCTGAGGTCCCTGTGAGGATCGCCAGCAGGCTGAGTGTGTCTGGTTCGAGGTAAGGTGAGAAAATGGCTGCAGACACATGGAGGAAGGAGAGAAGACAGAGATGGATCGGACATGGTGAGGAAGAAGAGGAGAGGCGACGATGAAGGCAGAAGGAAAGAGGAGAGGAAGTTTGGAAGACAGAAAGAAAAATCATGGGCGGAAAGACAGAGTATAGAGAGCTGAGGAGTAAAGGTCTGCCAAAGATGGAATTTGAAGACGATAGAAATGGGCTTCGTAGATGTGCGTATATTTTTGTTGTCAAAGGTGGATAAAAACTCAAAGAAAGCTGAGGGAAGGACAGGGAGGAGTCCTAAAAATTAGAAGGAGCTAACACTACTTAAGGCTGCAGTAGAGAGTTCTGAGAAAACCTTAAACTTAGCCTGAAAGTTTGAACAAGCACACCTTAAAGGCCCCTCCCCCTTTATCTCCGCTGCACTACAGCTCCTCCCCCCACAGTGGAGCCCGTCGAGAACCCGACTAATGGGAATTTTTCCTGTAACGTTAGCTTACGCTAGTCATTAGCTTGCTGGTCTCTAGGAAAGCAGCAGCACACAGGCAGTCCTGAGTTTGAACGCGTTGAAAGTGACTGAGATGTCCCTCCTGGCTCTGATAGGTTGTTTCTGACTGGGAGCAGCACATTTATGCAAATGGCAGCTCGATTTTCTTCGCAGATTTTATGCCTCACATTCCATGTCAGGACATGGTCACAGTTTTAGCAAAAAGTTCCCTACTGCAGCTTTGACACCAGTTCTACAAAAGGAGTAGGCGGGGCGGCACACTTCAAAGACATGAACTGGTCTAACGTCACCAGGGTCATCACATGAGTGTTTTCAGAAAACACTTTCAAGCCAGTTCTGAGGCCCTATGTCATCATGTCGGTGTGGATTACATAAGCACCAAGGCACCTGGAGGCCATGGCAGTCAGACGTAAGGTTGGTGAGCAGGTAGAAGAGTGTACAAAGAAAATGGTTTTCTTTTGAAACCAAAAATGTTGCAGTTCATTGACTTTTGTCAAAGCAAGGGTCCGCTCTGAAGAAGACTGCTTCCCCTTGAAGCCACATTGTAGAACAGTCACTTCAGCTTCAGAACATCAAAAAGCAAGAATGAAAGATAAAAGGACATACATTCGAAAATAAATAAATAAATAAATAAAATCTTGTAAAAATCTTTAAAATCCAGTCAGGGAATTCTTCCTTTAATACTGTAGGTGCTCTGACTGAGACGCGGCCAAATTCAGCGTGACTCATTTTCAGTGTCATTTTCAACAGTTTTAAATAAATTACCAGATGCTGTTAATTAAAGCAGATGGAATACACTCAAGGAAGTGCTCTCCCAGACAATTTAGATAAGTGCATTTTCTGTATCAGACACTGATTTAGGCTGAGCCTTTGAAATAACAAATAAAGTTGATTGGCCGGGGGGGGGGTGGTTAGTAGCTGCAGCCCAGCGGTGCCAAAGCCGTGATTGGACTCTTGGATGGACATTTTCCGACCCAACAAAAAAATAAAAAAAATAAGAAGTCGAACAGAATAAGTGCTGGTGGAGGATAACTAATAATGGCATCTTCTATAAAGAGGGTGAAATACATGTCAGCACTATATAGTTTACTCAGCATTTACTGCAAATGATCACAGTGTAGAATGAGATCAAAATTGCTTTCAAGGAGAGGGAAAAAAATGCTTTACCGGCAAATTGAAATCATAAAAAAAAAGCAGAACATATACATTTTTGGCAAAAATTTTGTCAACTCTGTTCAAAAGTGAAGCAACCTTTAGGTTTTTGTGGCTAAAAGGAGGGGAGAGCAGAAGCAACTATTTATTTTAAACAACCCAGAATATTCATATCTACAGAAGAAGATAAAGGTCACTGTAAAAAAAAAAAAAAAATCTGACTTTTTTTTCTCAGAATTCTAACTTTTCATTTCAGAAAATCAAAGTTCTCTTTCTTTCAGTGGCCTTGACTTTTTATTTCAGAATTCTGACTTTAATATTCAGACATTAAAGTCAGAATTTTGAGGAAAACGTCAGAATTCTTTGCTCTTTTCTTTTTCGGTCGCCCAATCCTCTTCCATACATATATTTATGTAAAGACGTTGTGTCTTTGGAAAGCATAAAAAGTCAGTATTATATTCAATGTTCGTTTTCTCTTAAGAAGAATGCATTAAGATTTCTGAGCTGGTCAGTAGACATCATTCACATCACAAATTGTCCCCCTACTGTCCAATAAGCATCTTATTGATTTTAAAATGTCACTTTGCATTGCGCAGGCACAGCGGTGTACTTACACATCACTAGAGACAGAGCAGTGCTTAGAAAGGTGAGTCAAATAGGTGACTGAAAGTTTCTTGAACCTCCCTAACCCTGAAAAAAATCACTCCTGAAAATGTCCAAGACACAAAATAAGAATGCAAAATAGTTCAAAGTAACGCATATTTGACTGGAACAAACATAAACCAAAACAAACCCTCAACTTTATTTCTTTAAAACAAGGGCGGTCGTTCAGTTTAATGATCTCTGGTTACCTGGAGGGTGGGGGAACACTGGGAGAGCGCGACCGGGCCCGGTTTATGTCCGCAGACCGGGAGCAGTGGTTAGACGACATCATCTGCTCTGGGACGGACAGCGTGGAGCTCCGGAAGTCTCTTCCATTTGGCCGATAATCTGGAAAAAACAAAAACATACAGCCGGAATTACAGAGGGGTGATAAATGGATCCACAGCAGTTCAGCAAAACTTTTAGAGATACTTAAATACACACATTCCACAAAAACACTACATCTTACAGAGTACTTTTAGTCTAGTTTCTAGTGCAGATATCTCAGTACACTTGAATTAAGACTTTTTATTTTTGTGTTTTTACGACGTCAAGAACTTAGAACTATCTTGTTATTCAAATGACTTGAAATGAAACAAAACTAACTTACAAGTAAGTTTTCAGCAAGATATAGCATCTTGGCAAATGTAGTTTCAGATTATTTCATTTAAAACAATGTCATAAGTGAAATAATCTGCCAGTGGAACTAATTTTTTCCATCAATATTAAGGAGTTGTTAAGTTAAAACAAGCTCCTTCTTGCTGAAAAGTGACCTCTAAGTTTGTTTTGCCATGTTTCAAGTGCGCTAAAATATCAGCACCTGAAACTGGAAGAAAAATACTTGTTAAGATTTTGGGGGGTTTTTTTTCAGTGCATTATGTTTTCATCTATTTAATCTGAATGTTCACGATAAAGGATCGTAAAATCAAACCGACACACTACCTACCATAAGTTAGTAGAAGCCAAACTAAAAGCCATTCTGCAACAGCTCCAGCTTCTTTATTCTCCAAATGTCAAGTTGCTTTTATTCCGAGAATGAAAGTGCTACCTTTCAATAAAAGTGCATATTATCTGCTGTGTTAACATTGTTCATTAAACATGAAAATAGCCTTTTAAAAATCCGAAACATAATAACGATTTTTTTTTCTTTTCTTTTCTGCTAGACCGCTTAGTCCATTCAGCCTGAAAGAGTTCATTAACTAATAATCAGACGTGGTTAAGGTCAATGCGTAGCTCTATTAAACCTGATTTGTATTCAGCAGAGTGTGTAGCACATTAAATTAAGTTAAATCAAATCTTAAATCAAAAGTTATAAAAGCAGGAAAGATTAAAAAAAAAGGGATGTAATGTTACAAAGATATATAGAACATCACTAGAGGAACTGATTTGAAACAAACTGTTATAGTAATAGAGGGCTAAATAATTACTTTACATTTAATGAGTTTGAAATGTAAAATAATTGATTTATCCAGGTTGTACATGAATTACATTTATTCTACATATATAAGAATTAGGCAATGTCTTAACTTTAATGTTTTATTTTCCGCAAAAAGGAAAACATCTGAATTGAAGATGTGAGTCTACGGCAGCAGCAGAATAATTAATGATAAAATATTTTCTTGCTGTTGACATGCAGCTTCATGCGTGAGAGCAGGACGTCAGTCCAAAAGACTGAAACCTTTTCTGACGGTTGGTAGGATTTAACAGAAGAATGAGCCGAGTCCGTGCAGAAGGAGGACACTGGGCTTCAGGTTGGAGCAAAGAAAAATGTTTGCAAATATAAGAAAAAAAAAATCATGTTAGAAATCAGCAAATCTAAATAAGAGAGTAGATGTCAACTGATCGAATTTAGTCATGATGAATCGATTTTTGGAATAACTGTCAACTAATTTAGTAAGTGAATAATTGCTAAACTGGAGTATTGCAGACTCTGATGAAGGACGTTGGCTGGAAGAGCAACACTCAGAGCAATAATACAACCAAAACTGGACATAGAATATTTACATTTTGCCTTTAGGATGAAGAAACAATATCTTAGACTGTTAAGATGTTCTACCCAGAACTCCTCAAGTAGCAGTTTTAGCTTCATGTGGCTCAAACTGCGGAGGAAAACTTCAGACCTATCAGTTATTCTATCAATTATTAATCAGTTAATCCAAAAGGGGGAAAAAAAAAAATAATAATCAGCCGATCAGCCATACACTGTATTGATGCTAAGTCAAGTTAGCATCAAGCTAACTTGATGCATCAAGCATCAGGGTTGAGCTTTTTACATGTTGATGTTTGTCGTATTTCTTTAGCACCATTTGCTACAAATGATCAAGTGTTCACAAAAGGAATGTCGTTTTTGGACTGTAGGTAGTCTATTACTTTTTTAAAGAAGTAAATGCATCATTTGCCTTTTTATGTATTTTAACACTACAAAATGAAGTATGTGCTAAAATGAAAAATTTGCAGAAAGTGCCAATTTTTTTCTTAACAGAGTAAAGGTCAGATCAGTCGATAGAATAATCTGGAATACTTGAATATTAAAACAATTGTGAGCTGCAGCCCTAGATAGTAGCAAACCGTGTATTTATTAAGATCTGCTCCAAAGAAAGCGCCACAAAATTGAAATAATTTCCTGAAAACTAACATGAAAGTACAGCTGGACTCTGACATGGAACTCCATTCATTTCCCTGAGATCTTCACTTCACATCTTCCTCACATGTTCTCCGTCTCTGCCCATTTCCTGTCTGGTCACTGTCAATAAAGACCTCCAGCGCCAAAAAAACTCCCCAAAAGAATAGAAGAAAAATAGTAGAAAAGCAGCATCTGCGTTCAAACATCAGGGGAATGAGTGTTTCTGTCAGTGTGAATTGGCTTATGATGTAACCAAACCCTGATGAGAACGGTAAACAGACTTGATCGTGTTTTCCTCTCCGCTCACCAGAGCAAAACCAGAGTAGAGCCGTTTCTGTGTTTTCTCTGTTGCTTTCTGTCTGTCTGTCTGTCTGTTACTGGTTACTGTAACTGGGTCCCAGTCTGTGTCCAGGCCTGGTGCCTTTTCTTCTCCTCTGTGGCATACATTTCCAAATAGGGAGGTGAAACATGCCAAACAAGCCGGCAGCTCTTCCCCTCTTTCCCTCTGCTCATCAGAAGCTTTTCCTCCGATTTCTAATGAAAAACTCTTTTTGTTTCTCCTTAGTGTGTACATTTTTAAAAAATGTGCAAAAATGTGTCCAGACATTGCAAACAGGGATTTCATGTATACATCTACAGTGATGTAAGGAATCGTCAACATTTTAAATGCATGAATTTTCTTTACATTTTTACTTTCTTAGATACATATAAATGAAAAAGTTATGATTTTTGGGGGGAGGTAAAATTGAAGCATGTGCATCTTTTCTGTGATGTTCTGGCCGGTAGCAACGCTGCGTCTGGTTTTCTGCAGCAGAACAGCGACTGCAGGTCGAATGGCCAGAGTTCCTCGCTCTGCTTCTGCTGACGGGCTGCAGCTTTTTATCCTTCTAAGATACGAAAACACTGAAAAATGAAAACAGTTGATCCAACTAAAAAACAATAAAAATCGAGGTTATTTGTTTCAAAATTAAATTCAAGCAAATGTATTGGGTTTATTAAGTTGTCGTGTCAAACAAACACAAATAGATTCAATTTCAGAAACGAATTTGATTACATGTAACTATTTAACTCTTTTTTTTAATAGTTGGAGCTCCATTGTCTTTTTTCAGTGTAGACTGTAAATATGGTTCAAGTTCAATGGTCACCAGAGTATTATGTGCACCAGAATTTCCCCCACAACAGTATGATATTTCTATTTAATAAAAGTTTGATTGAAAATATAAAGATTGTTCAATGACACAATAAACCTCAGAAAATTAGACCGCTCATCCAAACTGGCTCCATCCATCTCAGCTCTGATGTGTTGTGATTTATTATTAATGTGCCCTAGCTGCTTACCTGTTATAACACCCACTCCGTCTTCACAATCATAGTCTGATATCTCGCTGTCACTTATCCTCTGGGATCCTTCAGAACACAGACACAAACAGAGAAGGTTAGAAGAAACAAAAAGAGAAAAAAGGTTCACTCTGTAGACAAAGTGTATTTTATCTAGTCAGGCCTCAGTGGTAGGTGGAAGCACCTCTGCTGTAAATCTGAAACACATATCACCTCCAGACCTCCATCACCTTCAAGAGAGGATTCCTCTGAACGAACTCACACGACCTCACCAGGTGGGCAGAAACAGTGGAGCTCTGCTGCTGGCTTTCTTGCTATTATTGTCATAAAAATGCAGCACAAAGACGGAGAAGTTGGCTCTTATTTATCGAACCCCAGCTTTAACGTCAGGTCAAGTCAAAGTTTAGTGCATTTAAAAACAGCAACAGTTGTCCAACCTGCTGCACAAAGCTTCAAATCAGCTGGATGTAATGCTCAAACAGAATCACCTTCTGGTTTGAGAAAAGATCTAGAAATGTCTCCACAGTTGAGCCTTAATGCTCTGGCTGCAACATCATCCTAGTCAAATTTGTTTTCAAGTGTAAAGCAAAAAAGTTTGGAAATCCTTTAAATTTACAAATGCAGTTAAAAATTAAACATTTTCAACAAGTTTCTTTCAATGAATTTGCATAATTTGCTGAATTTTGCCTGACTTGTTTTATTTTTTCCTCTTGCCTTCCTCACAGAAACCTCGCTCTCTTGTTCCCCAATGTCTTTGTTAACTTCACATGCTTCAAGTAAAGTTTCAATAATCTCTCTTGGAGGTGAAGGTGTGAATAGATTACATATGAGAGAGAGAGAGAGAGAGAGAGA
>NW_015113993.1:12891-79775 GCF_001443285.1 Poecilia latipinna | reverse complement strand
AAAGTTTGATTACTGACATCTGTGATGATGTGTTTGAGCTGCAGCAGGGGTGTTCAAACTTATTATTTTTAAGAGCTGAAACTACAAACAAAATTGTCAATTTCTTTTCCCTGATCAACAATAAACTAAGCAGGTGATATTTTAATAAAGCAAAGCAATTCACAATGTGAGGAGCATTGCTGAGCCAATTTACTATGAATGATGATTGATTTACTATGAAATTAAGGAAAATACAAAAAGTCTGGTTATGAAAAGGATGAATATTTTGTGTGCTTAAATTTTTTTCTCTTATTATTTTGCCCTAATAAAATAATTATCTCTATCAACCACCTTTACTTTTCAGAATTGGGGCCATAGAAATTCAGTCCAGGGGCCACAAATGGCCCCCGGGCTGCACTTTGGACACCCTTGAGTTATAGGATCATTTGAAGTTTTTTTTTAAAGCCTCTCAGTCGTCTTCTTCTTCTTTTTTTATTTTTAGAGAAAAACGACATTCAAGGAAACCAAACTAAAGCAGAACATGGAAAGCTGACAAACCACTAAATGCACTCAACAATGGAAAAGTCTTCATACTGATCAAATTACAATTACAAAACGGAGGCGAGAGGAGTGTTTAGGTGCAGCCAAACTAAAACTGACTCATAGCCTCTACATTAATAGAAGAATAGCAGATAATTCATTTTTAAAAAGTCAAACCGTTTTTGAGGCTGTGGATAAGAGCTGCAGGGTGGGATTGTAAAACAGGTGAATACACAAAGGGAAAGCACCGTGTTGTAAATCTGTTTCCCCAGAGCGCGCGTGTGTCTGCTGTTTAAGTTTATATTGGCTCTGGGTGCTAGAATCCATATAAGGCAGCAGACACACGCGCTCTGCAGGGAATAGAAACGGGAAGTCAAAGCACAGGGAGGCATTTTTAAAGAGGACAGAAGAACAGGGCGCTCCACAGAGCAGCGTTACCTGAGTTATATGAATACGAGCCTTTGTCTGTGAAAGCAGAAGCAGTAGTGTTGATGTGCGGCAGAAAGTAAAGCAAGACATATTGTCTGACATCAGCTGAATCTCTGTCTCTTTTTATTTATTTATTTTTGTAAATGTACAAGAATGTGTCCAAACTAGATATTCGACATGGAAAAGAGCATTTAGTGGGAAAACTTTGGTAGCGATTCTTACTCTGCAGCCGCCGTGTTGGGCTCTCTCCGTGGAGCTGCCTGCGTTGTGCGTTTGGGGAGGAACGTGGGAGTGGCATGGACGACACGTCGTGTGTTTGTAGCTTGTACCAGTGAGGCTCGTCGTCTAACAGAGCGGTCTCCAACTCGATGAGAATCTGCCACCAGAAATCGCAATAGTCAGGCAACAAGGCAAGTGCAGAAAAATGTGATTTCTTGTAACCGGGCTGACAGAGCAGTCGTGGTCTTGAAGCTAAAACCAGTGGAGAATCTGTGGTAAGACCTAAAACATAATGATGCTATTTAAAAGAGAAGAAAAAAGAGAAAAGGGAATAAAGTAGGAGAAAAAAGTGAATAAAATAGAAAAAGAAAGAAAGAAGAGAAAAGGGAAACAAAAATAAAAAGAGAAAAGAAAGAAGATGAAAAAAAGGATGAGAACAAAAACTTTTTTTCAGGTTGTTGAAAACTGTTACAGATCATCCAAACTTTTCTGTTTCAGACAAAGAAATAACATGTTACATATTTTCCTCATGGCTCCAAAAGGAAGTTGAGGAGAGAAAATAAGATTTTTAGACTTACAGAGAAAGTCAAGTTACATGACCACGGCCTTTTCGGCCACAGTACTTCTAACAAACAGCTTCTTTCTTCAGACTGATTAAGAGAAACACAATGTTAGCAGGTAACTGTAGGATTGCAAAGGAAGCAGATTTCTGGGCTAACCACCTAATTTCAAAACCAATATATCATCAAACTTTGCTTGACATCTAAATTACAATCTTTCCAGGCTCCATAATTAAATATATTGACAAAAAAAAAACAACAAAAAACAAAAACAAAAAAAACCAAAAAAAAAAAACCCAGCTGTTAGTGGTTAAGATAACACTCTTACATTATTTTTGACTCATTATGTCTCTTTTATGTTAGATCTGGAGTTATGAGAAGTTACTATGGTTAGCTAATGTTGATCAGCATAAGCCAGGGGTTGCCAAACTTTTTCATGACGATGGGACGACCCAGAGGTTTGATTCCCTTACCTCTCCCAGGAATTCGCTCTCCTCTTCCCTGACCCGGGCTTGGTCCCACAACGTGATCTCCAGCATGCGCTCCCGGAACTCCCGCCGGTGGACCGGCGAATACATAAAGGTCTGATTCCACTTGGGCTCTAAGGATTTCTTTACTGTTTTTGTTCTCCTCTTGCTTTTATCACTGGAGGAACAATAATTCAGACTGTTTTTATTTAGAACCTCAATAGGGAAGAGCCGCGGACACAACAGTTAAACAATACCACACAGCACCACAGCATGCTCAGTGAGAAGACGCTTGTTTACTGCACTAACGCTTCACTAATAACCACTACTCAAATGATCCAGAGAAACACACACAACCAAATGCAAATCTAAGCTTCACAACCAACACTGCAGTTTGAAACGTACACACAGAGGTGAGTAAAGGACCCAAAAATTGTACTAAAACAGGAAGAGTTGCACTAATGCAACATATTTTTACTCAAGTTAAAATAAAAAGTAGCCGTCCAAGAAATTACTCTAGTAAGAGTGAAAAAACGTAGTTGGTAAAAACAGCAACATCAATCATTTAATATTTAAAAACTACATAATAATCAGAGGAACCATAATTTAAAGCTATGTATTAATTTTGGTATTTCAAAGACCAAAATGAAAATAATTTATATAATAACATAATTAAAAAAATGAAATCAGGCAACAAGAACAAAACAACAAAAAACATTTTTCTAAATAAATTTCTGCCAATATATAATTTATGAAGCTTTAACAAAAGCTGCAGTCGTGTCTCTGGTGAGGTTAAAATGTGCTTGTTATTTATCCAGTCAAGTTACTCACAGTATGTAAAGTAAGTGGACTTTACATAACCCCCCCCCCTCTAACCCCTTCCCAATAAAGTTACAAAAGCAAATGTAACTGGTTAAATGTACCTATACCCAACTCTGCATGCACATATTTGTCCAGCTTTTAATGGTGGCAACATGAAAACACAAGCTAGTGACGTCACATCAACAGTTCCAAAACATTCAAAAGCAAATCCAATAAAATCTACAAAGTTAAAATATATCTATGCAGACAGTTTGTTGACAAATTGATCCAGACTTATATAACAGATTGGAAGTATCACCAAGCTATTTTAGTCTTACCTTCTATCAGGCAGGAAGTAGATTTTGACGTAAGGGTTCCTGGGCCGGCCGTCTTCCCTGGGTGGCAAGTCTTTGGCACCCAGAATGGTTACAATTAGCTGATGACCCACTTTGTCATACCAGAGTTTGACCTGTAGGGGCAGAGCCAACACGCCATGCTGAGACCTTACCAGGGGCCCACACGGAAAAAAATTTAAAATAAAAATAGAAACATAAGGAATAATGCAGGAGAAAATGAATTCATCAAGCCAGAGCAGAAGTTAGTACAGAACAATTTATGTCTAGCTTCACTGAGTGCAACACCCGTTTTGTTTTTAAATCAGTGATTGGTTTCGGTCCAGGATCTTCTCCTGTGTCTACCTGACGGGGCAAACATGTTTAAAGGACGTCCAGTCATGCATTAAGCAGGACATTTATCATGACATCAAATCTCTTTGAATCGTCTTTGTAGATTCATTTTGAAATTGGATTTTGCTTAATTTGACAAAGAAATTCGCTAAATAAACTGAATGTGCTTTTTCTGGGCTATGACATATGGTGTTGGTCACCTTAAAAAAAGTGACTGAAAGCGCTGAAAGACTGCTGCAACGGCTGGTGAACCGATGTAAACAGTTCACGTCGGTTTTGGAGGTTTCTATTGCTGCAAAACTAAGGAGCGATTTCAACAATAACTATGTAACACATTTGATGAACTCTGATTCAAACTCTAATTTACTTCTGTTAGTGACGTCTTACTTTTCCTTAACATAGAAATGACTCCCAGACCAGTGGTTCTGTTTGCGTATCTGTCTACTTAAACCTCTGGTCAGCTGCGGCAGATGGCTGCTGACGCGGCCGAATTCTGGTTCTGCTGGAGGTTTCTTCCTGCTAACCCTCCTGCGGACTTAAGAGACGGGCCCTTTTGGGCCCCACAAGTATTTTTTTTCTGTGCGCAGTCTGGCGGGGTCGCACTGATCGCACTGAGCTTTTACCAGAATTTTTCTTTGTGTTGTTTCGGGAACTGACGGTCTGACAGGGCAACCGTCCCCTGAGTTTTCTTTAACAGAAAACTTCTTAAACCAATTTCAGTAATGACCTTCACTTAACTGCATTGTTTGACAACTAGAATCAAGTAAATTAACTTTTCTTTGAAAAGTGCCTTGAGATGATGTGTTGTAAATCAGTGCAACATAAATAAACTTGAATTGAATTAGATTGTCAAACCTGATACGAAGCAGAGATCCTTTAGACACATTCTGTGTTTTGTGAAGCCTTTTCTCTGACCAAATACACTGATAAAAAATTTTTTTTTAAATCTGAAACTTTGTCTTGTTCTCTCGCATCATCTCATCTCATACAGGGAATGTACCGTAAAAACCCGTGATATAATTGAATACTAGTAGCCATAATGTTATTCTAACTAAAATGAACTAAAATGTTAAAGATGTCATGGTCTGAAATATTCCTTTACAAGGTTTTTTTGTATCACTGATTAGGTTGTCTCAGAGTGTTTTTAGAAAACCCCTCAGTGATTTATAAGAAGAAATCAATCATGCTGATCAAGTTAAAAGAGAAGTATGGACTCCGGTGAAAGACACTTAAAAGATGGAAGAGTTCACAAGAAGCCTTCAGAACAGCAGATGAAATGAGAAACAAGGCTTCAAAACATTTGTCCATACTTCATTTAAAATATGATCATGGAAAAGGAGTCCACTGCTTACAAATACCAGCTTTCATGCAGCAATGCGAGAGGAGCACTAAAAGATGTCAGTGAGCTTCACTTAAGCAAAAAATAAATAAATAAAAATATCATCATTATCTCCATTTAAAAGAAAAAATAGAGAAAAAATATATGCAGCAATTACTCTAAAATATTTAAAGAAAGTCCACAAACTATTGCTATTGCGTCTTCCCAGTCGGCCATGTTTGTTTACGCTGAACTCACGTTTGGTCTCCAGAGGTTTTGCGAGATTTTCATCTGACATCTGAATATTGGTGAGCGGAACTGGTTTGTGTGTGGCCACGACCAAAACCTGCTAAGCATAAGATTTATAATCTACGTGTGTGGTCTCTCGGGTTTTGAATGTCGGCAAACATTTTAAAGTCTTGCTGTGCAAAACAGGCAGAAGTGCTATCAGACTGTGCTAACCAGAACACTCTTCAGTGTGGATGCTTTTACTGCAGCATGAAGACTCAAAGTTAGCCTTTTCATCAGGTGTTAACAAAAGAGGTCACAGGAAGAGAAAAAAAAGGCTTTTTTACTTTCCCCCTTTTGCCATTTGGCACTTTTGAGAAGAAAAGTAGCGGTTTGGCACAGGTCGCTGGTTTAAATCTGCTTTGTGGACAGACCTGGTCACATTGACCTGGAGATGATCTTCACTTGATAACAGGAACACAAAATGTCCTGTTTTATTCTTCTAAGAATAAAATGTCTTGATGTCGGTTTGTTGTACAATATGATTTGGGGGACTGAGAAAAGTCCAACAAAATCTCCAATGTAAGGTAAGAATCCAGATTCCTTTGGGAATAAAACAGAGACTGATATCTCCAATTATACGATTTATATAATATAAGATTTTAAATACAGCTTAACTCTAAATAATTTGCCTTTGAAATACATTTGTAAAATCATATTTGAAAGAGAATACTTTCTCACATACCACTGTTCTTATATAAAGAAGAAAAAAATGGAAACAACCTCATTGATTGACAAACATAAAACTAAGTATCCAGCTTGGGGCTGATCACTGAAAACAATTTTGGGAAAAAAAAGAAGAAGAAAAAAAGCACTGAGAGAGAATCTTTCAAAAGCTGCTCAATTTAGTTTAGCATGCATTACAGTACAAGGGAATAATGACGTGAATGGGTTAAAATGAGAAACAACTAAGAAGAATCGATTATAACCATGATACCAACACATCAAACTGAAGAAAAATCACACAATGCACTCTTTTGAGAGGGAAATTTGATGCTACGATTTCCCCCAAGAATGCATTTCCCAAAAATATGGGGGGAGGAAAGCCAGTCAACAGTAAGTGAGCAAAAACCAAAGAGACAGTGTGTGCCCTTTATTCAGGGCCCATTACCTGGACCCTAGGGGCAAAAGGCGTTGTTCTTCTACTAAGGCTTTGGCTCTGGATAAGCAAAATTCAACAGCAAAAGAAACAAAAAAAGAAAAAGAATATGCAATAAAACCAAAAAAATCTCACATTGCACTCAGAAACAACAACCAGAGTTTGTAGGTTCCACTAAACATCTGTGGCCATGGGTTTAATCTACAGAGAAAAAATACTTCACCAAGACGTGTTTCGGTGGTGTTACTATTTCTACACCAGCTTCCCTTGAGGATTGATTTGTTCTTAACTTTAATGCAACCTTTTGCCTATTTTACCCCAGGAGGGTTCTTATACCAGACAATGGAAAACACACTTTGCAACCTGATCTAGAGTCCTGTCCTGGATGGGCTGAAGGCCAGCCGAACAGACTGACTGGTGAAAGTAGAGAACAGTCGACACACCAATCATCTCAAATCAGACTTTAGTCATAGTTTTACGGAGGGTATAACTGTAAAGGTAAACACAAACTTAAATGTAGTTTATTGGGATTTTATGTGAAGGGGGAAAAAAGTAGCTCAAAGTGAAGCAGAAAGAAGACGAAGAATCATTCTAAAGTTTTCACTTTTAAAAAATCTGAAAGATGTGTTATACGCCTCAATTGTTGGCAGGACAACTGCTACTCCTTCACTCCACAAATTTACAATATGAGGGTCTGGCAAGAAGAAAGCCATTATTGAAATAAAGCCTTAAGAAGTGATATTTGTTGAAAAAAATAAACAGAACACATGCCACACATGGTGACAACTACAGTAATCAACTTATTTACACTTGTCTCATTCACTCACTCACTATTTATTATACATCTCTTGTTACAGTGTTAAAGCACAAAATATATCATTGTTGTTGTTTGTTCAATAGTTAGCCTGATCACAAAGCAGACAAGTTAAATTATTATTTTTCAGATGCTGATTTTTGATTCACTGCCGTTCATTTTAGCTTCAATCTAATATTTTGGCATTTGTAGCTTCCTAGCTTAAGTTTAGCCTACACTGGTTTGCGTCATTGTTAACAGTTTACATGGCAGAAAGCAGCCAAAGAAGCACCAGTGGGATTTGTAGCACAGTTTGAGCACCATGAGTTTAGATCAAAGTCACTCCATGTGTTGAAATGGCCTAATTTCCAGACACACATCTAATTAAGAATCTATGGCATGACTTAAAGATGATTTTCACAGATTAATGGGCTAATTTTCATAGTATCTAGAAGTCCACAGCTATGAGAGACACAACCCAAAAGACTTGTGCCTGCATGTAATCGCAGGGGGAAATGGTTCCGTAAACTATTGGGTGCTGAATGAATATGCACTAGTTTGTGTTGATCTTTGACATAAAATCCCAATAAAATCCCACTGCATTGAAGCTTGTAAGTGCAACATGACAAAATGTGGACAATTATATAGGCTATGAATACTTCCATAAGGCACTGCACATGCTAATGTTGTATTCCACATTTACAAAAAAACTCTAACTACAGACAAATTGTCAGTCTTTCTGCTTTGGTGTGTATGAAAAGTTGTGACTTACTGAGAGTTGTCCTGACAGGTACTGGGGGGCGTCCCGCAGCATACTGGGACTCATGGGGGATGTGACAGAGATTGAGGGACGATCCATCTTTTGAGACTCAAAAGAGCTTGAACCTGGCAGACGATGATAAAACAGTTAAAACAAAAAAAGTGCTGATGTTAAATTTATGTTGTGCTTTTATTAGCAGTCAACTATAAAACTGGATAGAGGGGAAACAGAGTAAGGAGTAGTGCGGCTTTGACATTAGATTGTTTTACACCAGTTGTACCTTGAAGGCCATGGACTGCCACTGAAAACTGTGTGAGAATGTGTAGGTACAGTGGATTTTAAACGAACTCTGCATGTCTTCTCCATTCAAAATTATAGCCAGGGACAATCCCAATCAGTTGTAAACACTCTCGCATACATTTCAGAACATAAACGCTGAAAAACATTTTAACTTTACTGGCTAAAATCTCGGGGGGAAAAAAGGCTTTGATGGGAACCTTGTTCCTCTCTCCATCTCTGGAAGTCGGTGGTTTCTTATATTTGAATGCAAACACTGCAAAACACTGCAAGGTGGCTGGGTTTAAACGGTGTGCTTGCAAATGAAAATACAGAACAACGTATAGGTAATTTAATTCTGACCAAAAATATGACCAATAGGGTATTTAACCAGTGGGAAAAAACTCCACATTTAGAACAGGGTCCATGCAAAAAGTCCTATTTCTGCAGCAGGACTGGTTTATGTGTATATTTTGTCCATGACTGCCCAAGAGAACTATCTGAGTTCTGAAAAGGTTCTTTTCTGATCTTAATCTTTACAGACTGTTTAATAATGCATATGGGCATGTTAATACTTGCTAAAGATTATGAGAATACCTACTTGATTCCAGTTGTGCATGTGTGCTGTCGGGTATCCTTGGAATATCTCTGGAAAACATATATGAACAAGAAGTGAAAAGAGCATTCCGATACGGAAAAGAACTGAGTGGATCAATTTAAGCTAATGCTGAATACACTGTATCACATTAATCTTCATTCTGCCAACAGCATCCTCAGCAGGTAAAAGGAGGTTAGATTAGGAACTGACAAAACAAAGTGCCAGTTTTTAAATAATTTTTGTTCAAAAACATTACTGACAAAAAGACCAGAAACTCTGGTAAATTTAATACAGAGCTGGGAATGGCAAAACCAGGAGGTACAGGGGAAATATGCTGATAAAGCAATGTGGCACTGGCCCTATAGGAGCTAATTTGTAAGATAACATGCTTTGCACCCAAATATTTGCTTTTAGAGTATCTATTTAACACATATCAAAATGGAGAAATCACAGGCAGAGGTGGAGCCCCATAACCTCCCTAACTCACCCTTCGACATAAAATTTGTCAAGTACAACCCTTTATGTCAGGGCTCTTCAACACCAACCTCGAGAGCCCGTGTCTTGCTTTTTAGATGTGTGCCTGCTTCACCACATCTGAATCAAATAAGGAGGCCGTTAGCAGGACTCTGGAGGATTTTACTGCACTGAGGAGGTGATTTTCAGCGCAGAATCACCTCCTCACACATCTAAAAGTTACAAGACACTGGCCTTCAAGGCCTGGATCTGAGGACCCCTGCTCTATCTGAGAGCAACAATATCGAGGAAAAAGTCAATAAAAGTCACTGATGTGAATGATGCTATAATGTGTTGTCCAAGATTATGAGACAATTAACTTTGAATTTGTGATTTGTGGACTACATAGTAGCACTGATGCCTTGCATTAAGAAGGTCACATCTAAAGGTTTAAATCCTGATGGGACTCTGGTTTCCTCCTGCACACTGTTAGGATAAATGGTCTGTAATTGCCCTTCAGTATGAATGTGCTGTTTGTCCTGTGTGTCTTTCTGTGTTGCCCTGTGCTGACCTGACAAGAGTTTACCGTGCCTCGGCCTCAGTGACTGCTGGAGATGGGCACTGGCCTCCCAGTGGCCGTACAGGGATACTTGAGTAAAGACAATGAATGGAAACCAGATACTGGCAGAGGGTTGACTATGGGTCTTACAAATTTCACTGCTTTAAGTCATTATTCTGCAGTTGATCTATATCAGATCATGATTTGAAAGTCCTGGTATTTCAAAGAGTCTGTTACGTCACGCCCTCTCTAACAAGGTTTTCTCAGGGCCTCAGAAGAGATAAGGGCCAACGTACCAGCTTAGGGTCCTGCCATCCTTACCATCCTATCTGGTGAGCTGGTCTGTGGGTGGACATGGAAGACGGATAAACACCAGAGTCCAGAGAAGTCCCTGCGACTCCCCCAACATGTCCCCTAAAGCCATAGGTCACCCGATAGGGGCCCACCACTCTGAGACACAACCCAAGCATCTGCACAAACAACGCCATACTAAGAGATGCAGACTCCATTGTCCCCTCCACCCTCTCCCTAAGATGCCACCACTGACTCCAGACCATCCCACACCTCTAGTCCCCACCAATTTTGTTCAATAACCAGGCCTTTAGCTTCCCTGTTCCCAGCACGAATACCTCTGGGATCCAGCTCCCAAATCACCACCCCCTCTTCTTCTACCCACACCAACACAGTCCCAACAAAGGTCAGGTAGCTCTCAGAGGCCTCCAAAGACACCAGGGGGGAGTCCCCACAGAGCAACCAGCTACCTGGCCAGGAACAGCAAAGCGAGTCCACTAGCAGATAGCCTTTTACTAGTTCCAGACTAGCTGTCATCCATCATTGATCCGTTGTCTTTACCTGCTTGTCCTTGCAGGGTTGGGGGGAGGCTGGTGCTTATCTTCAGGGGTCATTGGGAAAGAAGGTAGGCAAATCCTAGATAGGTCCCCTGTCCATCACAGGGCAACTCAGAGACACACGGGACAAACCACCATACACACGCACACACTCATAAGGGAAATTTAGAGATACCAATTAACTGAACTGTTCTGTTTGTTAACTGAGGGAGGAAGGACAGTCCCAGTTCATTTTGGATGGATGCTAGCAGCGGGTGTGAGTCTGAGGTCTAATTTTCCGTGCTCACCCTATGGGCCGTGAGACCACCAGCTCCACCTGAGGCTCAGGCTTGGATTCTAATATGATATTGTAAACTTCTTTAAATGTGGCTCCCTGTAAAATCCGTCCGTTCCACTCCAGAACCTGGTCACCTGCAGAAACACCAAACGAGATCATTTATTTGCTTATAGATGTGGAACATAAGCAACAGACAGGGTGTGCTTTTGATACCTGGTCTGAGGTGTCCAACTGTGTCTGCTAGACTTCCTTTCCTCACTTTAGTGATAAAAGCACAAAGTCTGCCAGATTCTGTCATCTTGCCTCCAACTACCTGTGAAAGTAGAAATGATCACTGGATCAGCACAAAACATATTTGTGAAGTAAACTTGGGTTGTACTAGGGTGTGCAGAGTATCTTTTAAGGGTGCACTGAAAAACTGACACAGATTTCCTTAATGTTGGGAGAGCAATGATTGGCCGATACTTATCCACCAACCTCTTCAAAGGTCTAAAAATTGACCACTGTCCTCTTTTGCTCTGCCATGAGAGAGGTTTGACTGACAGACCCACCCAGCACGTCATGTCTGCACGTTTTCAATTAACAATAGTCACCCTGCTGTTACCAGCTCAGTAACTTTCTTGTTATTTTTAGCAACATTTTAGACCAAAAAAAAAAAAAAAAAAATCAGTACCGGCAAAAATCGAAACCGGCAGCTCAGGCTTTGGTAAAGATTCAGCCAGAAAACTCCAGTCTGTGCACTCCTAGTACTTACATTTACTTTCTGCTTAATGTCATGTCAGTAGGAGCAGCCTAAGAGATCTGAAACTAAAATAAAAGTGTTTCCTGGAGAAAGTCATTGGTAAATGTGAACCTGTAACTTCTAAAAACCATCCCTGGCTCTACTTCAGTCCCCGGGGATGCTTTTTACCACAGCTCTGTGGCTCTGAAACAGCCGTGGGCTACGTCTGCACAGTACAGTACTGACCTGCTGTACACCGCTGCACTCAGCTTACACCGGCAGCGTACAAATAATAAAAAAATAAAAAATAAAAAAATCCCTTTTAATGGCAGCTGAATGCCAACATACAAAGAAGCTTAGAGAAGTCGGCTAAATGAAATGACTTTATGTAACAGGCAGGAGCTCGAATGGAAGGCCAGCAGAGGAGATGAGAGAAAGATGGTCAGCGAGGGCGAGGCTGGCAGCCTGACGGATGGCTGGCTGGATTGTCGAGCTGGTTGGCTGCAGCTGCTGAGCGGACAGAAACGCACAGAAGCACTGAGCAGACACAAACATGCCATTTCAGGAGGTTCATTCAATCAGTAATGATTTTTCCCCATCTTGCTGCTCTAGGTTATCTCTCCTCATGGCAGGCTTTATGCAACAGTGCTAAGTGACTGTAACATCTACAACTGCAGAAATAAAACAAAGAAGGGGGGACAAAAAAAGAAATAAAGAAAAAAAAAACAAAAGCACTCAGCTTGGGCAATGACGTGGTTACGTTGAAATAAAACAAAAAAAAGTAGAAAACTCAAAATAAAACGAAAATCATAAAAAAAAACTAAACATAATTAAAAGGCACACAAGTATAGAGAGTTAGCTTGCATGTTTATATGAGCCTATTATAGGAGGATACAAGGTTTTTATGTTGTATGATTTATGAACACATGATTTTCCCTGCGTGCTCCATATCAAGAACATAATCACGACTATAAGGAGTAAAAACTTTTCTAAGTATTAATACCTAACTATGCAGCAATGTAAGCAAACAACATTCAGGGCTAAAATTAACCAAACATAAAAATAAACAAGATAATTATTGACTTTAGAACCAAAGACTTATCATATGTAAAATTTAAAAGTGAAAATTTTTGCTTTTAAGTAAAATTAAGTACATTTTTAAATAAATCAGACTAATGTATCTGTTGAAGAGTTTATTATATGTTGCATAAACATCCAGCAATAATCAGATAATTTACTGTGAATCAAATGGGGATGCAGATACAGTTAACAGAGTTCCAGTGCTGTGAAAAAGTGTTTGTTCCCTTAAAAAGTCTGTGCTTTTTTTCATATTTGAATGTTTTAAATTATCCAACAAATTTAAACTGCAGACAAAAATAAAGGGAAAGAAAGCAATCCTAATCAACATAGCACAGCCACCAGCAATGGCCTTATTCCTATCTGACTTATTTATAAAATAATAATAATGATCACTTCCATAGAACTGATTTGGCAACAGGATATTGCCTGTTTTAAAGAAATGCCAACACAGATGACAAAGTCATTGAAAGTTTTCAATCTGGAAAAGGTTCCAAAATCATTCCTAAAACTTTTGGACTCAACTGAAACACAGTGAAGATCTAGAAATGTAGGAAACATTAAACAGTGGTAAACCACCCCATAAAGTAAATAGCTCTATGGGAATATCATATCATATAGGGAAACTGTGGAAGAGTTACAAGTCAAGGCTTCCCATGACAAAGAACTCGAGGGCCCATCTCACAGTTGCCAAGAAAAACAAAAACATTTTGATAATGCTCAACACATTTAGGAACAATTTCTGGTGACTGCCAAGAAATTAGTAGGACTTTTTGAAAAATGAGCATCTTGTGACATTAGTCCTAATACTAATACAGCATTTTAAAAAACGAACATGATACCAACAGCCAAACACGTTGGTGGTAGTATGATGCTCTGGAGCTCCTCTGCTACTTCTGGTTTCTTGAGATAATTGGTGGATCTTTGAATTCTGCTTTCTGGCAAAAGGTGCTAAAAGAGAACGCTTGGCAATGAGTTTGGGACCTTAAGCTTAAACCCATTCGGGTTTGGAAGCAGGACAATGATCTTAAACACACCAGCAAGTGGAACTCTGAATGGGCAAAAAGGATTTGGAACAACCCTCCAAAAATCTGGACTTAAATCTGACTGAGATGCGTCAGAAGGAATACTGCTTGATAAATCCTAAAATGTGGCTGAATAAAACTCTGACTTCCACAGTGATGTAAAACACTGCATAGTACACAAATGCCTTAAGGCAGTTTTTGACATAGGGCCAGCTTGGTTAGGGTAGGTTTTTGCCTGAATAATAAAAGTATTTTGTATTTACTGAGGTTCACAGAAGAGACACCTACAAGGAGGCAAATACTTTTCCACATCACTGTATGAGAAACTCACTTTCAGACCAAGTAGAGCTCCTGAGTCTCGAGGCACACTTCCATCTTTCATGCGCTTGTTGAGCAAAATACGGCCAATGAGGCGATCTCCGTCTTTGGATGGCTGCCATGTCACCGGGTGCTACAAAGTCAGAGCAACAATACACCTTTTGTTTAACAACTCACTCATTTGAAAGGGGTCAAACCAGAGCAAAGCAGACAACTGTCTCTGGTGAAAAGGGGGCATGAAGGAAACACAGTCAGAGTTGACTTTGGGGGGAAGAAAGTTCACACAAACTCTGACGATTTATGAGGGATGCTTTCTTGTCTGAAAAATGCGTACATCGGTTGTTTAATTCTGACTTAACCGATAAATGTAAACCGTACATTTGGGGAAGAAATGGACATTTTTACAGTCAGAATTCAGCTGGTGTGGTTACTAACTTTCAGAGCTTGTGTGAACCTGCTAGTGTGAGAGGTTGGAGTGAGCTTCATGCAGCATCCCATGCAGAGTAAAGCAAGCAGCCCTAACACTCCCCCTCAAACCAGCAGCAGGAAGAGCGGAGCGGCGCTCCGACGCTTCGCTGCACACAAACAGACAACCACCGAGTTGAGCGGTGAGAGGAGAAGCAGACGGCACAAGGGGGGGATGAAAGGCAACCCAGGATACAGGTTCAAATGAAGTAGACCACTGGGTGCCGGATTAAAAATAATAATAATAATTTAAAAAAATTTTAAAAAAGGATGCAACACCAATGATTCAAAATAACGCCATGAGACACAGATAAAGTGAAATCACACAACCGAAAGAAAAAAAAAACAGAAAAAGAAAACGGGGGTAAGGGAAGGGAAAAAAGAAAAACAAATGTTTAAATTTTTGGTGCAAAACAAATTCAACCTTCCCATTTTTGTGTATGCTTGGGGTTTTGCTATTGAAGTGAGTGAAGGGGAGTTTGGAGAGGGGTGGGGGGGGCAGGTTTCTGTCTGGACTGGGTGGCGTGGGGTAGGAAAGTAGAGTGAGGAGGAGAGGCCTGAGTAGAAGGTGATCCTACTGAGCTAAACAGGACTGCTGCAGAGCAAGAAACACAATGTACGAAAGGAGAACGAGCATGCAACTAGGAGAGACCCACATTTCTGTGTGCCATGACAAACAAAGAGGTTGTGCGTCAATGCTATTGCTGAACAGCTAATGTGACATGTGTGTCTTCTGTTAGGAGAGCAAAACAGCAAGTACAAGTAGCAAGCAAAGAGAGAGAGATTCCAAAACGTGTGTGTGTCTGTGTTTTTTTGTTTTGTTTTGTTTTGTTTTTTTTTGTTTTTTTAGCAAGAAATGTGATCGGATAAAAAGAAATAACCAAGTTGTGAGGAAAATTAACTTTGACAAATAAAAACTCTGAAAGTAAACATCTCATCCGACTGAACGTGGTGAGAGAAAGTAAACAAATACTGAATGGGTAAATCATAAACAAGAAGAAGAAGAATCACAAAATGCAGGCTACATTTTCTCAGTACCTTCTCACTATGGCTATGCTCCTCGTTTAGGGTAGTGCTACTGCACGTATCAACTCCCGAGTCTTTAACCTGTGGTTCACACCATGCCAAGTCCTCTTCAAATGAGTGTCCCCCAAAGCGCACCATTTTCTTTTGCCTCTCAGATAAGGTGTGTGTCGGCTCGGATATAAATGCCTGCCCAATAGTTTTTCTTTTTCCCCTTTGACTCTCCCCTACAGGCGTGGGATAAAAAACAGAAAGAAAACAGAAAAAACAACATGCAAAGGTGTAAATAAAACAAAGGAAAACATGAAATGACAAAGGACTTGGGGAGATCGGGGGGGTAGGGTGCTGGGAGGGACGGGGCTGGAGAGAATGGGACAGTAAAGACAGAGACAGAATCAGAGAGAGAGACAGAGAGAGAGAGAGATGGGATTAGAGGACAGGACGTGGGGGTGGGAGGGACAGGAGGGGAAGAGGGTCAGGGCAGGGCTCCACATGTCTCACCAAAGACATTGGGGAGGCCTCGCTGCTATGCCATGACGCATGGTCCCACCAATGGCCATCCATATCTCCTGTAATGTGAGGAGGCAGGGGGGGGTTGGAGGGCGGGAGGTGGAGGGGGAGGAGGGGGGCAGTGGGACGCGAATACACGAGAGAGGACAGCAAGAGGGACAAGTGAGGACACCACAAACCAGACATACACAAGCACATGTATTACATCTACATCACTTTGACGAGACGTCCACATATTCACTTCAAACACACACATACACACACCCACACACACGCCTACATACTTTCACACACTGCCCCGAACTCAGACGGTGAGCATGTGTAACTGTTAAGCTTCCTGTGGAGAAACGACGATGCCACTCAGGTATTAATCTGATGGATGATTAATGATTCCACAAGTATTAATATTAAACTGGGATCCAAGTTTTTACTCCAAATACATGAAGAGAATTCATTAGAAAACCTCATTTTAAGAGTGGACAACAGCAAATTATAGAGAGATGTTGCGATATACTTGACATTTTCAAACTTCTACTGTTTAAAAATGTCACTTTTGTGAATATTATGTTTGATTATTCAGGTACATCTTCTGTTCTTTACATCGAGATATTGCTGTAAAAGAAAAAAATGTATTTATATTTTTAGGACTCAGGCCAGTTGTTGATGTTGCACGTCTATGTCAGGAGCTACTGTATGTTTCCATTGACAACACAGTCGTGCAAATTGACATTTTGAAAATAAACTTGTTAATGGAACAAAGCCAGTTTTGAAAACACTTGTTTTTAAAAGTCTTGGCGTTAAGATGATGTGGTTTTTTTGGTCGTATTGAAATTGGTTTATTTCACACAAAAAAACAGCAAAAGAAACTTTTTTTTCACATCACATGAGTCACATAATCAACCTGCTGTTGCCACTGACGCAAACCACAAAGAAGAAAATGGTAGGAAGTAGTTAGAGGATCGTTGTGTGGCATTTCTTTTAATGAGTTGTCGCGTAAACAAGCATATTTATTAATTTAATTTCATATTTAAAAGAAACACCGCAATTGCAAAATTGTGTGGGGGCGGGGTTTGTGATTAGCAGAAAACCTACAAAGATTTGCACACTTTTGTAATGAAAACACAGCTACTGAGAGCCGACTGTAGAACTGCGGAGGGAGCCTAGAGGGAGCACGTACAATTCGTATCGTACCTAGAAATGGACTTTACCTAAACATTATGGATGTCACACGCGCTAAGATGTGTGGCCCTTTAAATGACAACTGAGAGTGGAGATGACCAAAAATGTCTTGTAGCTGCATAACAACAGAACAGTGTGTGTGGTCTACTGGACACTCTGTTCTGCGGGCCAGATTCAGGACAGAAAGCATTTGCTACCTTCCAGTTTGACTCTATTGTGTTTATGTCATTTAGGCGAGCATTATAAAGTCTGGTAGTTGGTACTACTTTCATATTTTTCCAACCTCCACATTGACCAGCGCTCTCTCTCTCTCTCCCTTTCTCTCCCGGCTCCAAGCCCCCCACCCTCCTTCAAAGTGCTGATTCAGGTCGAAGGCAGAGCACGGGCGGTGGCGGAGTTCACCAACTCCAGGCTCTCCATCACTCTGACAGCTCAATAAAAACCAGTGTAAACTATTAATTGGATCATTAATTATTGATGCTGTTTTTACTACAATTCGAAGTGTGAGAGCAGAAAAGAAAAATTAAATAGAGGCAGGGATGAAACAATGTGTATGTTTAAAACATCGTCACGATACTAAGAAGGAGATATGACGTCCCGGTAAAACTCTAAGACTAAACGGCCGTTTTTAATACATAAAAGCAGCAAAATTACCTTTTGAGGTGAAATGTCCAAATTAATAAGACTTTCTTTGTGGGATTTTGCGCCATGTTGACAAACTACAAACCAACGGACTTACAGGGGGGGCAAACACGGAGGGCAAAAGCCGTTAATGGCAGTGTAATTTAGGTTGTTGTTACACAGTGTCCGCCTGTCTGCTGCAGTTAGCTGGCTATTCTCTCCTTTTCTGTGTGTTCGGCACTATTATGAGACTGCATGTCAGAGGAATCAATAAAGGGGAAAAGGAGAGAGGACCATCGCGTTAAATCAGTCTCCAGTGCTCAGAGACGGCAGTCAGACCTGGAACAGCAGACACATCCTTCCTCCTCCAGCCTCATCCTCCTCTCAGACCGAACTGTTCTCGTTTCCTCGTCCATCCTTAAAGACCCCCAGAAGAGCGCTGCAGACCTGAGAGCGGGGCGTACATCCTGCTTAGCGCTGCTCTGTGTCTTCAGCAGCTTACTGCCGTTTCACGTCATTTTAAGAGATTCATGTGCACTTATTACAGGAAGCAAAAGGTTATTTTTTGTGTCAAATCAAAACTCATAGGCTACATCATATCAGGAAAATATTAGAGATTCACCAATCCAATACGAATCAATATCGGTCCTGATATTGAAAAAAATTATATATCAGGTATCAATGACAATGTTCCCGATCCATAAGGGCAGATGGCTAACTATGTTTTGTGCTCTGAGCGACTTCATGTACTGGATTATGTCTGATATTTCATATGTGCCTGCAGCTGAAGATGCTGCTCTGGCAGCATCGGTCAGAGCTGTGGACAATGTTGCACTTGATCATTAGCTTCTGTGGCCGCCTCTTTAAAAACAGGGAAGCAGAAACTCTGTGCTCTGGATCGTGCAGGAGTGTAGAAAGACAATGTCAAGAAGGACAGACATAATCACAGACTTCAGACAGTTTTAAATAAATTATGAAGAGAGTGAGAAAGATTACTCACAGGTGGAAAAACATTTCATACGACTCCTAATTGTTTTTCCAAAAGTGGACATCCCAGCAAATTATCCCAAGATCAAACTGTGAAATTAGTAAAGAAAAGCTATGTTGCACATTCTGCAACCCGACACTTAAAGACAGCACAACCAGCATGAGGAGAAACAAGGATGGGTTTATTTTGTACCTTCACTTGAAGACAATCTGGCATCACAACTTAGGTTTGTGAAGCTGCATCAGAATGAACCACAGGACCAAAGTATTCTAGAGTCAAACCAAAGGCTTGACTCTAGAATGCATGCATGCATTACTGTTGTCAGCAATACATGCTGACAACAGTAAAACCTGCAAACTCCATATGACCAGATAAAAGCTGTCAAGCACAAGGGACCAAAATTTCAAAAACTAAACTTAACTTAAAATTGTTACAAAGTTGTAGTCATAAAAATAGACAAGATCTAATGTGTATCGGATGTAAATACTGGCAATTTAAGTAGAACCAGCATTACCAACATCACTAATGCGTTTTGCTGCAGCACACTGGGCTTGTAGGAATAAGTGTTACTACAACAGGAAACAAACCTAAAAGATGGACCATCAAACTCCACCAGCCGGGTTCATCAGCACCCGGCTGGAACCTGTTAGGCATCGATTTGCACAAGCTGAAGCACAAAGAGCAACAAAAACATTCCAGAAATTTGAAATCATTGAAGACTCATTGAAAACTAAACAAGGAGTCTTGAAATCACTGCGTCTGGTAAACATTGTTACACATACACGAGTGGGTTCCAGTGCTTCCTGTGTGATTACAAGCTCAGGATTGAGTAGGCTGTTGAAATATTTCACTGATTATATATATATACATACACTGCTCAAAAAAATAAAGGGAACACTCAAATAACACATCCTAGATCTGAATGAATGAAATATTCTCATTGAATACTTTGTTCTGTACAAAGTTGAATGTGCTGACAACAAAATGACACAAAAATCACCAATGGAAATCAAATTTATTAACCAATGGAGGCCTGGATTTGGAGCCACACACAAAATTAAAGTGAAATGTTCCCTTTATTTTTTTGAGCAGTATATTATTATTATTTTAACAATGTCATCAATATTGGACCTTTAGTGTCTAATAACCAAGGAATTCCTGAAAAAAAAAATAAAACAAATTCAACAACTGTGTGGCAAAAATCACATTTTGGTGCTCGTTTCTTTTTCGTTCAGAGGTATGACACCTTTCAGACAGTTCCAGATTTAGCATTTTTAAGTAGTTTTGCTTTGATTGTGATCCACAAACAAACACGTTTTCAGATTTCATGTTTTGACTCTGCTGCATATCAGCAAAGCAAAGCAATAATCAGAACATGGATTTCTGACATAAGCTCCGATGAGAACAGCATACTCTACGGCTAGTCTGGGAAGTTCAACAGCTGAGCTCTGCTTCTCCTCTTCCTTCCATAAAGGCTGGCCTGTGGAAGACGCAGACAGACAGAAACACAGAAGCCATGACCCTTTCAAGACCCTATTTTGGCTACCTGTAAACATGGAAACTCCCACATTAATAATGTATTACCAGTGCTGAGATGCTTCTCTTACCACAACGGACAAAACCTGAAGCCGGCCAAATGAATTCATCGGCCTTGATTTCTTATTATATATCGAAGAACTGAGCTTCCAATTTTTTTATTTTATTTCTTTATGTTTATAGTGTTATCTAACATATGAACATATACAGTAATCATTTTACTACGTCTCTATTTATGTAGCAGCAACTACTTCTGTCTTTTATTTTTGGGGTTGCTGCTTTTAGGCTAAAGAGTATCTTCATAGGGAAGTTTTATGTTTTTTCCAGGCATATCATGCCATTTATAGCACAATCAAGTAACTATGTGAATTCTCTTGTTATAAAAAAAATATTACTTAAAAAAAATTTACTTTGTAATTTAACGCCTTGAAATTGGGCCTCTGTCTCTTTAAAAACTCCTGCTCTTTCTGAAACTCTGTCTTCAGAATGTCATCACAGCATGGCTCCTCTATTAACCCTTTAACAGCGGGTTAATAGAGTGAAAATGAAAAGTAGCTTGTATAATGAGCTCAGCACCAGGTGTTTCCTAATTACTGCTGGCTAGTCTGTAGGAGCAGAGTTAGGGAATCGCAGGCGGAGCTCTGCTGTGTGAGGCGAAAGTTCAGACACTTGGCAAAGTCAGAGGAGGAGCTCCGAATTGAAGGCGGGGCCAGGTCCACCCAGACGTTTTACGCAGCTCAGTGGTTGCCATGGGAGACTAAATAATTTCTCAGACATGAAAGAATCAAGGCAACACTCCAGGTGTGTTTTTGAGGAGGGAACAATATTTTAACATGACGTGAAGCTCAAAAACATCAATTTAACATACAAGAAACTGCCTTTAATTACAGATTTAACATCAATTTGAAATGATGAAACTACAAACAAACAATTTTTATGTTGACTCTGCAAGATGGCATTTAATCTTGTTGGAATGAGAGTTTCTATCTCAGTGCAGGCAGGTAAAGAACCATACCAATACAGTACAGTAAGCACAGGTGGTAATAAGAAATAATCATTACAAATGGGTTCCAAATAACCTGACTACTAATCACTGAAATAAAGAGCTTATTAGAAAAATACTAGAAGCACATGCAGAGGAAACTATTAGTCAAAATGTGACCATTAAGTCCAGAGCAGCTCTCTCCTATTTATCCTTTAATCTGAACAGCTTTCTTCCTGTTTTGATTGAATGGTACACCGTTTGCCACCTCGTAGTAGCTTGCTTCACAAAGATTCATAGCACTGCACCAAGACAAAAAGCTCAGGTCGGTAGGATACAGACACACCCTCTGTTCATTTGTTATCCTGAAACATTTCTAGGCATCAGTGAAGGATAAAATTATTTAAAGAAATTGAGAACGTCCCTTTGTTCACCACGCATCCACTGTGGCTGCTTCCTGCCACACTCATCATTAGAACAAAGCGTTCTGTTCAAAAGTTTTCACACCCCCAGTTCTGCACTGTCTCATGTTACAAACACAAACTTCAATGTACATTAATTGAATGTACCAGAACAACGCAGAGTAGAGCACAATTGTGACGTGTACAGAAAATAATACTTTTTTAATTTATTTATTTATTTTTAAATTTATTTCAAATAAATATTTCAAAATTTCAAAACCTGGAATGCAAGGTGTGTATTCGTATGTGTATTAAACCTGCAGGTCATTTTGAACATTTCACTGCCAGTTTAAGAATTTACCATTTTTCTGTGTAAAGCAGGTCAGGGCTAGTCCGAACGGACGAGCACCTCTAAAGAAAAACACTTCTACAGCATATGTCAACTAATAGTTATTTTTAGTAGTCCATTATTCTGACAGTTAATCAGTAAATCTGGTGAAAAATTGGCACATTCTGCAGATAACTCACTTACCCGCTTAAGCCTATTTTTTTATACAATATTAGAAATACATTAAAAATGCAAATAAAGAAACAAATAAACTCATTTTTTAATAGAAAATAAACATTTTATTGGCTAGAATGCAGTGATAGCATTCCTCTTTAGGAATCATTTGTAGCAAAAGAGCAGCCACTCCAGGTGAGTCTGTTGTATTATTGTTTGGATTAACAGATGAATAAATGGATAGTAAAAGGTGCTTGATGACATATTTGATTTTACAGAATTTGAATCAGGTGGTGCTAAAACTATGCCACTAAGAGTATTTTTAATATCTTAAATGCAAAATATACAAATTTCTAGTACAGTTTTGAACTAATTATAACTCTGAATGTATTTTTTGTCAAGAAACGGCCTTTATTTCTAGACTCTTAACGATTAATGAATTAACAAATTAATTGATGATTATTTTCATAAACAATTCATCACAATTAATATGATTAATCGTTTCAGCCCTGTTTTGTTTGTTTGTTCATGGTGATATGGAATTAAAGTTACATATTGATTGTGATACCTGACACTCATTTTAGTCACATTTAGGTCAGACCATTTCATTTTGGCCTCAGCTGACCAGTGCAGCTTCTATCTCTATATAGTCTATAGTCTTTAAACTTTTCCACATTGTTCTCCATATCCTGTCTCCTGTGTTACTTTGTCTTCATAATGCTCTCCATGCACACATGCTCTCTAAGACCAACTAAAGCTGCTGCATTAATACTGAAATTAAAGTTCAGAAAACTGGAGTGAATGCACAGGTATGCCATCATGGCACATTTTATTCTTATTTGTCCAAAAAAAAAAAAAAAAAAAAAGTTAACATATTTTTTTTACCCCCAGTTTTCTGCTGTTTAGCCCCTAACAAGAATACGTTGAAGTTTGTTGTTGTACCGTGACAAAATGTGAAAAATTTGAAGTGGGGAAGAAAACCTTCGCAAAGGCAGAGTATAAAGCAAAGGAGCTGAGGAAGAAAACTTCAAAATCAGGATAGTTGCTGGAGATATGTTGACCTGATATGGTATGCACAAAAATTAACATCCGTTCACACTGAAACACATCAGGAGAGTTCAAGAACGACCAGCCTCCTCCTGAAAGGCACAGGAACTGCTGCAGCTGTTCCCTCAACAACTAGAAACTGCAGCACAGCACGGCTGAGATATCAGACTCATTACTGTCAGTTCTCACAAACATCTTCCCAAATGTGAAATTCTGAAGTCACTGGTTTTATTTGATGTCTTACAAGAAACATGCAGTGACTGTCAAGGTCTCTTGGCTTTTCATGCAACAATTCTTTACATAAATTTGTAACTCCAGAGAAGAGATGGCGATAATTATTGATTTTTATGATTAGAAATAGTTCACATTCAAGTATATGTTTAACTGAAAATAATGAGTCATACACATAAAACTACACACACGCTCAGACACACACACACACACGCACGCACACAACACAGACGTTCATAGCGCAGACTGGGGAAACTGAAAGTTATACAGTATTTAAGTCATCAACAGCATCTATAATCAACATGAGACAGAAGCAGTTACATAATGAACTATTTTTTAGAAGTTCAATTTTGAAATAAAAAATATATTACTGCATAATAGCTTAATACTGCCCAAAAAGCAGTACAAAATACTTGTATATCATATCATCACCTTCCTAAAATAACAGCGTACGTAATTTTTTTCTGCCAAAAGTGATTTTGGCAAAAAAAATAAAAAATAAATAAAATACAAATAATCACCACATCTTTTTTTGTTTATAAAAGAAATAAGTCATTGTTTTAGGAAAGTGATGATATACTAGCATTTAATAAACATATAAATACAATAAAGAGAGAGAGGGGTGTGAAGGCTCCTACCTTTTTCACTGACTGACTCACTCTCAATCTCCACATCCTCACAGCTTGTGTACTCCGGGGTCGTGGCCAGCTCTTCCTCTGAGCTGCTCAGCGACACCTGCCTCATCTTTCCACCCTTTTTGGTTTTGTGGGGTTTGGGGGGGGGCGGCCGCACCGACTCCGACTGGTCCGAGCTGAGAGAGTCATTCCTCAGCATGCTCTCCATCTTCTCCCTCTTGGTTTTGCGGACAGCCGAATTGGGATCCAGGTGGTGTTGCTGCCTCATCATGGGGTCCCCTCCGACGCCCAGGTCTCCTCGCCGCAGGTCCCCCGACCGGTCACCGAGCACGGGGCTCCGATGCGGCGTCGGGGGGCTGCGGTTGGAGCCCCTGTGACCTCCGAGGCCCGGCCCCATGGGTCCAGGGGAAGAACGGTCGACGGAGTAAGAGCGCTGTCCCACCATCGGCGGCCGGCGCTCGGTGAGATGCTGGCGGGACAGTCTGATGGGGCCCGGCTCGTCCTGCTCCGTGTAGGCCAGGGAAACGTCGCTGTGGCGGCGCTCGTGCCTCAGCCGGCCCACTTCGGCGTGCATCCTCATCTGCTCCTCGTAGGGTTGGGGCTTTACGGGGTAGCGTGCCAGATTGGGGTCGCTGCGGTACCGCATCTGGAACTCCTCCTGGCGCTGGCGCTGGAGGTCAAAGTCACTGGGTGGCCCGTCTAGCTCTTGGTCCAGCGGATATTCCTGGGAGTGCCAGCGGCCGGGTCCCCGGCGGTCCCGGTAGCCCGACCGCATCGCATCGACGTCGGGGAATATGTGTGGGCCCTGCGGAACCCGCCGTGGGTCCACATCCCCGTAGTCTGACGGTGATCTGGGCATGCTGTTGTCTGTGGGTGCATACTGCGGGTGGTCGCCCCCCTCCCTTTGGTCGTATTTTTGGTTTGGATCCCTGGATGCAGACGGGCTTCGTTTCCTGAAGGGGAAAAAAGAAGAACAGGCGTTTGCTGAGTGCTACACTATCCAATGAGCAAATGGCAAAGTTCAAGTTCAGGTTCAATTCTATAGCACATTCAGCAAAAAGGCAGTTCAAAGTGATTTACAACATAAAAACGACATACTGTCACCTATTGTGAAAAAAGCAATAGATTAATGTTTAAAACCTGATAAACGTGAGAAAAAGACACTTTAATGTCTCCATTTGTCAATCTGCCTTGCAAAGCGGACAAGACTAGATCACGAGGATCCTTTGGACGCCAATAAATTGGAGCAGAAATCAGTATAAATAGTCGTTTTGAATCGAAAATCGAGTTTGAATCAAATCGAATCATGAGATGAGTGAAAGATTCCCATCACCAAAGATTCCTCAGTACCTTTTCATATTAAGAAAAATAAAACGGTAAAAAATAAAGAATAAAACCATTTTAAAATTCATGGTATTATAGGATTACACTAATACATGAACAACAATGGAGGCAGGTGAAATTATTGCATCCACTCTCTACTGAACCTGGATGCCAAAAAGGAAACCCCAGTGAAGAAGATGGAGAGCCTGGGGGAGGCTAATTGTCCAATAATGCGTTTATTTCTTTATTCAGAGTTAATTATTCATGAGCCACTTTTCTCCTACATTTCTTCCCCTTTTCTTTACTCCAAAGTAATAATGACATTTCGGTAAGGAAAAAGCTCCGTGAAGCATCCCCTTCATTTTGTACGTGACAACTTTCCATAAATTTTAAAGGGCTTCATAAATCACTGCTGCCAGCTCAGCTCTGTGGTCAAGGTAAGAAAATCCCCACGTGTGATTGGCTGATGGACTGAAGAGGAATGAACAGGTATGACCCTCGCCTGCTGCATCACAGACCACTGAGGGCTAGTGTGACCGTAATGGGTCGGCTTTATAGCAGATGTAAACACTGTGGATGGGTTTATATATGTTCCTCTGTTCTCTCGGATGAGTTTTCTATGTTGAATACTGAATAATCTCTCCAACACAAAGTGCCAGCTCTGGGGAGAGACAGAATGATGAACGAGTGCAGCGTTCAAGGGGAGAAAAAGGGGAGAAAGTTTAACAGCTGTGTAGGACAAAATGTGCTTCCCAAAACAACAGGACACAAAAGCATGTGCTACTCAGTGGACAGGAAGGATATCAACAATCTATATATATATATATATATATATATATATATATATATATATATATATATATACGTAAACAAAGTGCATTTTGGCAACATGTAATTCATCCTGACTCGGGTACCGCATTTTACTGTTTACATTTAGCCTTGCACAAAATGCCCACGGCAGCTTGCAATCAAGCTAACAGCTCTGCTCCACGAATATTCAGTATTCAGTTTGTACAAGAGACCAGAGGAAGAGCACAAAATCTGTGCTGCTCTCACACACACACACACACACACACACACACACACACACGCACACACACACACACACACACACTGCTACAGTGGCCACTGTGATGTACTATTTACGTCCACCCGCAGCAGGGTGACCAAGACCAGAGCTAGCATCCTGCATCCCTTCTCAAAACACTTAGGAAGCACAGCATAACGCCATGCTACGCTGCTCTACCACTGAAAAATGTTACTGATTTATCATCTAAGCAGGTATACAAACTGAATGACTAGATTACATTTTTTAAAAGCAAGTACCAGGCAAATGTGTCCTGTTGTAGGTAGGAATCAGAAAATTGATTCCACGTGTTTAGTTTGAATTAAGTGTGAATACAGATGATTTTGAAGTGCCACAGCATTTTGTTGAAGACCAATAATGAACCAACAATAGCTAATCGTCATGCCCCCCCTGGCTCACCTTAAGAGGGCCACTGCTCTGTCTAAATGAGTTTGCACTATTGTGCAAAATGAAATGAGCAAAATCTTTGGTTTAGATGCACAAAGTATCAAAACTTTACAGATTTTGTTTTAAAAAAAAATATCAAAATTGTGCATTATATAGAATCTTAGCAAAACACTTCACAGTTTTGAACAGTTTTGAAAAAGTGAACAAGTTCAAGGTATATGAATACAGTTCACGGTCTTTGGCGCTCTACGTCTTGCATGTAGATGTGGAAGTAGGAGCAGTCCTTGGTTTGGCTGTAGTCTTAGTCGGCGATAACGACAGAAAATGTAGTCCAACCTCAGGTTCTGCTGCCAGCCATGTCGTGAACGTCCACTGCTCTACAGGTGAGTGATAATCATTTTTGTAAGTACACCGTCTATCAAAAGCAGCGTAGCACATTAAATCCACGGTTCACAAAAATCATGGGATTACACTATGGCCTTGTAAGATTAAAAAGTGGGGCCCAAAAAGATTATTAGTGACCTGACATTGGCTTGCCATGATAAAACCTTTATACATTCTTCCACACAAGCAAACAGAAAAAAAAAAAAAAAAAAAAAAATTGGTGAAAATCCCTGATAAGCTGGTGTGTAATGACAAGTGAGTCTGTCAGTCGGAAGGCTGTGCCAGTTTGCCTCCAGAGGTGTGTTCGCTTTTTTGTCCCAGTAATCAGAAACATCCTCAGTCCCAACCAAGTTCCAGGGCCGAAGCGAAACTATGTGACCTCCTCAGCTTCTAGAGAATAAACTGAGATGACCCAGTTAGAAGAAGCCCGAGGTATACATCATAAATAACTGATTTGGATTAATGATCGCTTTTGTAACGCAGCGGCAGAAAAACGGGAATGTTTTAGAATTTTGACTCCAGTATGGATAGTGTCAATTGTGCCAAGTGGAACCAACTGTGGAGGAAAAATGGCAACATTTCTTCAAACATGATTACCTATCATATAAATAATTGATTTTCCTAGATGGAGTTTGCATGTTCTCCATGTTGGGTTCTTCCCTGGTTGCCTTTCTTCCCATAGTAAGAAATTTTATTGATTGTTTTCGTAATGAATTCCAATTAATGATGTTTGAAATACGCCAAAACCGTCTGCATTGTTGGTTTTACCATTTTCTCAACTGTTCAATCAAAGTATAAATAAATATGAAAATATAATTAAAAGCAGTAGTGATACAAATCACACTTTGTTATTATAAACGGAGGTGTTTTTCACGAGCAGTATTTGTGTTTGTGGGGCTGTGACTCTGTACCATGTAGTCACATCTATACAGTTAATCCCAAAAAAGAAGAAATAAATAGTTATTATCGTCACTATTATTGTTATCAGATCAGAAAACATGTATATTCTCTCATGTACTCACATTAACAATTAACATGTTAGCTCATCTACAGTGTAATGCTGTACAATCCAAATGCCATGATCGCTGATTAACATCCGGCGGACGAGAACTGCATTTTCCACAGCAAAATAACAGCTTTTACGGAACGACTGTACAGCTGCAGCATAACTTTTCCATAAGTTCTGTATTTAACTAAAAATGACTCTAAAACAAGAAGAAAAACTAACCTTCAACAATGAAATCGTTAAATCTGAAGGGGAAGCCCAGTTCAAATCCTCAGAAACAGACTTTACTGTATTTACGAAAGTCGCCCCCGTTCAACTCCAGAGCATCCGGAGCTGCCTTCCAATCAAAATATAACCAAACTGGAGCTATGTTTCATATCTGCTCACCTACATGATTGAAAAAAGAAAAAAAAACAAATCCAGCAGGATGAGGTGAACACATAAGTGGATAATGTCTCGCAAAAATGACTCTGATACTGTTCTGCCTCTGCTCCTAATGAAGAAGTACGATCAAACAGGAAGAAAAAAACAATCAACGTTCAGACGGGGATGCCTCTACTTTACATCTGACAAAAAGATGTCAAGAAAAAAAGAGAGAGTGAGAGAGATGTGCGGCACAGCTCTCATCTCTGACAAGATTAAACAGTTTTGGCTCAAAAGGAAAAAAAGGAGTGCAAAAAAATAAAAAAGCTAGAGAAACAAAAAGGTGTGTCCTAATGAAAAAAAAACAAACGTGGAAAGGATGAAGGAAAGACAGAAATGTCTATAAGAGTCTATTTAAAGCTGCGAGAATCATTCTACTGCACTAGCATGAGTCAAGCAGTTCCGGTGTATCTGGGATGTTCCTTAAAGTGAAAGTAAGGCATTTAATTCCCTTGTTCCAAGGAACGCTTAAAAACTATTTAAATCCCGATGGGAACCAGACGGGAAAGGTAAAAATCTGCATCACCCAAATCACAGCAGAGCAGCAACCAGCAACCGGCAAGCGGCTTCGCCTCTGATAGTTTGGTTTGTGCCGTCTAAAATGACACCAACACACTGCTGGATTAGGATCAATGGTACAGTTTATGATTGCACACCAAAGGCTTCTGGGGCTAAAAGACAGAGAGAGAGAGAGAGAGAGGATTTTTCTGATTTGAAACCTCAGTCATGTGATCTCCATCTGGCTGGAGACTGAGCAGTGACCTTCCTTCTAATTCCCACCAACCGCATCAGTCCTCAGCGACTAAATTAGGAGTTCTCGGTTCGCTCTTAGGGAGCTTGACTTTCTATGATCCCTAAAACACATAAAGTCAATGTGGACGGACAGAGAGAAACACTTTTTATCCCCCCCCCCCCGTATTCTAAAAAGCAGTATACACTCAAGCCAGATGGTGACGAGAAGAAAATCCGTCTCGCTCTTTATCGGCAGTGGTGCTCTCCACACATTAGGCCTTCATGGAAGAGATGTAGCACAAAAAACAATGTTGGGAGAAAGTTGTAAGATTTCCATTTTCAGTTTGTCACAAGCCATGTAAGGCCAGAGGGGAGCAGAGGACCCAAAATGTGGACTCATGTTAGAGTAGCACCACTTTGTTTTTATTCAAGTAAAAATACAAAGTAGGAAATTATTCTAGAGTTGGTACAAATGTATTTGGTAAAAAGGCTGCAGCACCAAGTAACTCATCACTTTATGTAATTATTATTTAACAAGAATATCGGACAGACAACATTATAAAGCAATATTTTAGAGACTAAAAAGAAAAGAAATTTACAGATAACATGATTTTTTTTTAAATTACACGTTTAGGCATAAACTGTGCGTGCATGCGTGCGTGTGTGCGTGTGTCTGGGTCTGCCGTATTTTAGTTTAAAATAGGTTTGTTGTTCATTCACTGGACTTACTTGCAGTGGTTTTACTCCAGAGTGGTGATACTTTAGAGTAATATTACTCAAGTAAAAGCAAAAAGAAGAATCCTGCTAAAAAAAAAAAAAATAAATAACATGGTAAAAGATTTAAAACTGCGGTAGAGCTTGACCTTCCAACAGGACAAAAGCCTAAAACATACAGCCACAGCTACTGTGGAAAAATGTGGATTAAAGTGTATTTGTGTGTTAGGATGACTCAGTCAAAGTCCAGAAGAAGAACTGAAGCTTATGACTGTGACATAACAAAATGTGGATAGTTTCCAGCGGTAAGAATACCAATGGTTAGCTGGCAAATTAATAGGCAAATAGGCAGTCATGTGTTTGACAGTAAAACCCAACAAAATATATAGTACACACACATCAAAAACTGAAATATCTCCATGGACAATAAGCAGATATCCAAGCCTTTGCTAAAATACTATTCAAGCATACAACCTTCAAGTCTGAAGAAATTGTCACAAACAAAAAAGTAAATCCCTGTAATAATTCCCCCCCCAAAAAAACTAATTATGCAACACAATCTCTTTAAAGAACATATGCAGTGGGAAAGATTCAAATAGAGACCACAGACTGCAGATGTCATGCTCTGTCTGAACCGATTACACACTGCCGGAAAGAACAGTTCCATCCACAGCCACTCATGACAGTCACACACGCATTTCCATTAACGCTCGACGAAAAGCGAAGCAAGTAAACGGAGAGTCTGCCACATGCCTCCACGGCTGCAAAACACAAGTAGTGCTCCGTGTGTTTACATGGTGTTGATCTGCTGCATGTGTTCTATACTGTACCATTCATACTGTGCTGCCTGTAAGGCTTCCTTTTTAAGAAGAGGCACCGCTAGTACTCTATGTAGGCCAAGCCCCAGCAGAATATGCCATTAGATTAGCTACAAGTCATGACTGTTACACTGCAGCTTGCTCCTCCCCTCCCTACAGGAAAAGGTTAGAGAAGCAGAGCATGTGTATTTTTTTTTTTTTTTTTTGTATCATACTGCCGAGACCAGCTATCAGAAAAAAAATAAAATTGCTCAGCACAGCAGGAACGTCATAAAGCAATCACCTATTTGGAGCAGAAAACAGGCAGACAGCACAGGCAATTTCTCAGCAGCACATACTGAGCTTTTATGTTTGTATGTTATTACTGAATAATTTACTGGTATAAATGAAGACATAAGGAAAGTTCTCAACTACAGGGGAATGCAATGTGGGCAAGTGCTTTGATTAAAACAGCAACTCTTAAAAACTGACTGCTAAGACTATCGCCTTGCCGTGCTCATGAGCACAAATGGGGCCGGGTCAAGGTGGAAGTCGACTCTGCCCCCAAGAGGACTTGATTTTAAGCTGAGAATGGAGAAATGTACACACTAAAGAAGAACGCTCCAGGGTCAGCATGCAGCTTCAGTTATTACAGCTAGAAACTAGAGACCAAGTGCGAAATCTGGGCGTATTGATGGACTCAGACCTGAACCTTCAGCGACATGTAAATACAATTACAAAGTCAGCCTTCTATCCCCTGAAGAACAATTCAAGGATTAAAGCACTAACATCTCAGAAAGATCTTGAGAAGCTAGTCCATGTGTTTATCCTTAGTCACATTGATGACGGTGACAGTGTCTGCCTAAAAATCAATCAGACAGTTGTAGCTGATCCAGAACGCAGCTGTTGGTGTTCTGACTAAAACCAGGAAGTTAGAGCACATCACCCCAGTTCTTAAGTCCCTACACTGGCTCCCCGTAGCTCAGAAAATAGACTTTAAAATCCTTAAGTTAGTTTATAAATCACTGAACGGTTTAGCACCACAATACATTAAAGATCTGCTGTTGTTGTATCAACCTTACAGACCTCTGAGGTCTCCTGGTTCTGGTTCTGGTTCTGCTCTGTGTCCCCAGCAGCAGAACCAAACACGGAGAAGCAGCATTCAGCTTCTATGCATCACAAATCTGGAACAAACCTCCAGAAAACCGCAAAACTCTAACTGCGTTTCCATTACAAATGTGCACAAGACTTTGTCAATATTCCTCTAAAGTAAAAATTCAATTTCATAATTGCAGTGTTTCCATTAAATAAGGGCAATTAAAATGAATTAAATGAATAAGTCTGTTCGTGTGGTAAGTTATTAAAAAACGTGCCACGCCATCATCCTCCAACTACTTCCTGTTTTCTTCTTCATGGTTTGTGCCAGTGGCAACATCTTGTTGTTGATCACAAGAATCCTGCCCTGTTGCTGAGATGTGTTTTACAAAACTATTTGACTTGACATACTGGGAAAAACCTTCTTACTGTGATTGTTATGTGGACAGCATCATGTCTTTTAGTTGCTTTAAACAAATCAGCAAGTAAGAGTCTTGTTTCCACGGTTGCTTGTGAATACATCATACTTGACTCTTATATCTTAGATCTTCTGGTGTCTAATTGCTACTTATGAGAGGTGACTGTCTCTCTAAAACTAAGTGTCACCAAACAGCTTTCTAAATGCATGTTAGAGCTCAGTGGGTGAAACTCAACTTATACACAAATGCCACAGAAGTATTTTCAAACGTTAACGTACTAAAAGGCTCTCGTGTTGCATATTTAATGCTCAGTGCTCGTCAATAATCGGTCATTATCCAAAGTGTTCTCTCCAGAGAACTTAGTGAGATGTAGTCTTAATTCAAAACCAGCATATTCAAACGTGACCAGGTGATTGACTTTATTTCTGCTATGAAAGTACCATCTTAATGTCCTCCCGTTTTATCCTCTCTTTGACATACAAGTCATTTCGTACACACCCAGACTCCTCATATGCATTTCCTCTTGTTTCTGCAATGCACGCATTTTTTCTCCCCCATCCGAAGTCAAAGCCAGTGATGCTGTGTGGCTGTCTGGCAACAAGGAAAGGAATGAAGACATAGAAAAATAGCGCAGCGGCTCGTAGAATCTAATCTTTGAAGCCCAGAAATAAAATCTCTGGGCTAATCAATGACTCTCCCGTGAAATCAGCAGAGGTTCAAGCTGACTCGGGTTCCGCCATTACCCACCTAAACATCTAAGTAAAACACACACACTTCCACCCTCCCTTTCCTCTCACGTCCTCCGAGTCTGTTATGATCATCAGATAAGAATGCCGCAGAACAGTCCTGCGTGGCGCCGTGCCGAGCCGTATCTCCACCAAATATACAACAAGGTCAAGCGTGAGAGGGGATGTGTGCGCTGGAGACGGACTGCTCACAACACAGAGGAACACTGAGAGGGTGTAAGACATCTGTGCACACTGGAGCAATGTTTAACAATCCTCTAACCTTCATCACCAATAACAACAGTAAGGTGGTTTAAGCTGGGAGAAAAAAAAAGAAAAAAAAGTTCACTGCCCACCAAGACACTTTCACAGGATTTCCACTTAGTGGTATGCACAACTTTAGGTAAAACAAACAAAAAAAAATGCTTACTAACTAGAATTGCTTAACATATCTGTTCTGAACTTGCAATTCTTACCTACAGGAAACGGTACTGTAAGGAAAACAAGAGACCCTGATGCCACTAGGGCTACACAGATAACAAGAAGCAGTAAAATCATTTCTTATAATAGTCATTTTCTACACCTTGTAAGCCTTACCAATTTATTTTGGGATCCTTCCATTCAGGTTTTGATTGTCATGAGAATTATTATTATTTTTTATTTTTTTGATGCAGTTTGTGCCCCATCAGCCCAGATTCTTGAAATAACGTCAACATACGTAAAACTCTCAGCAGGTCTGCTTCTGCAGAAGCTTGTTGAAAACACCGGAGCATGTCATTACTATCATAGCTACATGCTGCAGTGTCTGGAAATTATGTGGACCTTTAGATGATGTTGTTTTGATTTCATTCAAGTTTCAGAGTTTTACAACATAAAATGAATCCATTTCACCTTCTCAATTCACAAAGTGAAACATACGGGATAATTCCACACAGACTGATGTTTTAAAGTCTTTTTTTTGTTAAATGTGATGATTTTCCTCTTACAGCTAGACAGATAAAAAAAATAATGAAAAGTATGTTGATTACCTTCTTAAAGGTTGTTATTTTAAAAAAAAGGTTCTTTTAATGCAACATCAACCCTTACTGGATGTATAATCTAATTTATTGAATATGACTGTGTCATTACCGGTGTCACAATAAGTGGCACTAATGCTAAGGTGCATATCATAGTTGCAAGTGAAGCATTGTTAATATATACCTTACTTTTAAATTGGTCAGAGTTAAGAAATATTTAATGCTAATTCTTGGGCTAATATTTATCCAACCATTAGGGGGCGCTCACAGAAGAGCAGAGTAAAAATGTTATAGTCAGTGAACATCAGTTTTGCAGTGTTGCAATACATAATTCTTGGAATTCTGAGTCCTCAGAGTTTCATTAAACACATTTCATTTGTTCATGTTTAGGCCCATGTTACACAATTTTTAATACACATCTAGAAAAGCTGTGACAGCAGCTGGAGGTGGCGATTTAAGAGAGACACTGGTCTACATATTGTTTTCCTGCTGCACAAAAGCAAAAAAAAAAAAAAAGACAAACTGCCAATTAACTTTATCCGTAGTTGTATAAATGACAGACAAAATGTGGCTAATATGGTGACGGAAGGAAACTGCTGCTAGGTAATCCAGAAAGCAAGGCGAGGATGGCGAACGGTACTGGAGTTTATTTACATAATTGAAAGAAAGCCGAGCTGAAGAAAAAAGGGAGGGGAAAAAAAAATCTTCAGTCAGCTTTTCCCAGGTCTTAGCCGTCCCTGGAGAACCGATCAACCACTATCCTGAAACCTAATGAAGTAGTAAACACCAGAAATGGGTTGAATATTACATACGCTTTTATTTCTAACAAAACAGCAAACTGAATGAGTGAATGAATGAATGAATGGAAAGCCATTAATGTATCAAAAGCTGAAACGCTAGAACATCATGTCTCCAGTGTGGTTTGTTCTAAATGAAAATAATTGAGATGCATTTGTTCTGATTTGCTCAGTTTTATTTTCCCATATTATTTTTATTTTAGTTTTTTTTTTTTTTTTTTGCCAAAATTGAACTTCCCCTGGATATGAATTATATAACAACAAACAAAATGGATGGAGACGTTTAGACGTTGATCAGGTATCTCATGACAGAATGAGATTGAATTTAAGATTGTCTGACCACTGTGTGAATCACATTATATTAATATAACATTGTTGTATCACAATATTTTAACTATTTGATTCATTTGTTTGCTACTGGAACACAGACGCTAGCAGCTGTATGGTGTATTCACCATTTGGAACAGGAAAGATCTTTGGAAGTTCAAAATAATTTTTGAGTGAAGTGGTTATTCTGAACATATGAGCAGCTTGTAGAAAAAAAAGAACAATGCATTCCTACAACAAACTTCTACAATATCGCCGCTTAGGAACAATTCAACAAAGAAAGCTAATCATCTGCTGACAAGCCACAATCATCATGCTAACAATAAACTACGACACAAAAGGCAAAGAAAAATGTAACACTACGGTAAGACGTTTAATGAGCACACACACACAACAACAACTAAAAGCAAAACACCATCCATAGGGCATAATCTCCTGCTCTCTTTTCTCCATTGGCTATTTAAAGGCAAGATGGCATCAGATATCTGTTCAAGTTTACAGAAAACAGGCTTCTGAAGAGAAAAACAGGCCTTCCATAGACTAGCTTTGTACACAAAATAAGCTGAGCCACTTGGACTCTCACAAAGATGCATGAGGATACATACATCATAGAGCTGAGCCTCAGGTTTACTGAGCTCTCCCCTCTTGAGTCTACGTCTGAGTGGAAAGAAAAGATGTTGGAGACCTGAGGCAGCACTGGAAGGTTGTTATACTGGGAAGACGCTACTCCTGCTGTTGCTTAAACGTTAATATTATGGTACAATTTAAGGTCACACACTTATCAATCTATAAATATGCCAGTTCAACCTCAAAGGACACCATTCTTGCTCCATAAACATCAAAGGAGTCTTAAAGTTAAAGGGGCAGTATTACGGTAAGTCAAATCAACTTGAGCTTTACATCATGTTGTAATGTTATTTCCTCATCAAAAACACACCTGGAATGTTGCCTTGATTCTTTAATGCATGTTTAAGATTTCTTTTAATCTCCTGTGGCAATTGAGGTGCAGATCCTTCTTAGAACTGCAGTTTCTAAGCTTCTGCCTCACTGAGCAGCCCTCTCCCACACAGTTCCTTCAGACTAGCCAGCAGCAATTAGCAAACACCTGGTGGAATTGCTCATCTGCTGAGCTCACTATACGAGCTATTTCTCAGTGAAACGATGGTAAAAACTTTGTTAAAGGGTTAATAGAGGAGCCATGTTGTGATGACTTCCTGGAGTTGGAGTTTCAGAAATAAAAGGAGTTTTTAAAGAGACAGAGGCCCAATTTCAAGGCAGTAAATTACAAATTCAAATTTCTTTTAAGTCAAATTTGATGTACATTACATTTTACAGTAACTGAAGGAAACATTTACTTGACAGTGTCTTTATGTGCCTCAAAAACATAATACTGCTCAGTTAATAATTGTAGTCAGACTTAGTATTCTGCTGATAAGTCTTTATGTTTCCCTTCCTGAATTTCTGTCATCTTCATCCTTGCTCACTATTGAGGATACCCTGTCTGGAGAGTGTCTTCTACATGTATTCACACTCCTTTAACTTTATCACATTTCACCACTTTGCAACTACAAAACTTTAGTGTCTTTCATTGGTAATTTATGTATTTGACCTACACTAGAGAATTACTAGGGCATGATTGTAAAGTAAAAGGAAAACAATGCACGGATTTCAAACATTTTACAAGTAAAAATCTAGAAAGCTTGGAGTAAATTTTTTTACCCCAATTCTCAAGTCAAAAAACTATGGAGCCAATTTTTGCTGCAATTGCAGCTGCATATTATTTGGAGTACATATCTAACAGTTTTACACATGTAGAGACTTGGCAAAAAATGTCGTACTGCTTTGCAAAACGGCTGAAACCTTGTGGCAGAGTATCGGGGTAAAAGACAAAACCACCTGGCCACAAAGAAGTTAACTTTTGCCAAAATATTACATTTCTGAGATCATTTTCACATATTTACAATAAAAAACAGCCACATCAGATTCCCAATACAAGCCATAAAGTTGCATTTTGACCTTTACCCAAAACATCTTCAATATTTTCTAGTAAACTCTAAATTGTTTTTGTTTTTTTCAACAATGCTTTCTTCTTGTCAGTGTCTTCTACATGTATTCACACTATAAAGGTTATATTCACAACTATAATTAATAGATTCTCCAACCTGAGCCGTGGATCTCTGCAGCTCCTCGAGAATTAAAATCAGCATCTCTGGTGATTTCCTGATTTATGCCATGTGGGGTATTACACCAGGTTTTCTTTTTGGAAAATGAAAATAATTGAGACGTTTGCAGCTTGGAGTTGTATTTTATTAACTAACCCCGCATTAAACTTGCTCTGTGGTCTGCTTCTCAGTCTTTGTGCTGCTCTTGAAAACCATTAATAGTTCAACTTCCTCTCTCTAATTCTGTTATGGTCTGACGCTCAATTGGACGTTCTAAAGTGATTTCATGTGAAAACCGAAGCACGTCGATTCATTTGCTTCTCCCGTGCTTCCTTGTTTCATCTTTTAGGATTCTTTGTCCGTATATACTCCTCACTCTCCCTCTTTCTTTCTCTCACATGCAATCATAACAATTCCCGTCTCCGAGACACCAAAGCAATAAACCCGAGCCTCCAATCTTCCGGCGCACACCTTCCCTGGTGAGGACAAAACCAATAATGGGCTGGCTTAATTACAGCTGCTGAGTTTCACCACCAGCCAGGTATAAACACCAAGGGGGTGCTGAGCGTGGGCCAGGTAGGATGGGGTGCAAAGAAGAGGTGAAGGGCTGCTGAAGAACTATCGGGGGTTACGGTCTCGGTTTGGCAACCCGAAATCCTCAAGACGTTACTTTCGCAAACAGTTTTCAAAGGCAGTGAAAAAAGACAAGGTGGAGGCCTTGAGGCTGGCGGTAGACGTGCAGGCAGGAATAAGGAGAGTATAATGTCCTACTCTCCCTAAGCTGCTGCAGCTAAGGGGCCCTTCAGCCAGGCATTTAACTCTCAGTAGCTACAAGGGAGCAGCTTAGTCAGCTTGATTTTGCATCCACAAGGTTTTAATATGTAACAGTGGGAAAGTATAGCAGGCCAATGGTAGAGCATAGAATATATGCACAGTCCATAAGAATAGAAGGCTCGAAAACAAAGCAGTAGTAAACGGTTTGTGCAGTAAACATGCTGCTGTTAGCGGTGTAGCAGCAGTCACACACAGACCCTCTCCATCACACAGAGAGTTGTCTGCATTGCATTACGTATAAGGTTTTGTCTTTGGTCTCAGGGACTTCAAAATCTCTTCAAAATTTGCCAAATTGGCGTGACATTTTTAGCACAGTGATGCTGATTCTAATAAGATGATGCAGTGAGCCGCAAGAGGAACGGAATCCAACAATGTTGCCTATTGCACGGGATATGTTTAATGTCCTAATTGCTGTCTGCAGTGCATCACCCACCGTGCACCTAAAATTGAAATTGTTAGTAGTGTTTTTGCAAGCAGCAATTTGCAATGTTAACACGTCAACTGCCCTTCAATAAGTGATGTCACCGACAAACTGCAATCTGCCGTAGGAACACACAAAGCACCTGGGTGCTTCAGGTTTGCATAGAAGACACTGTAAGCTGTGTGAGTAAGCTTAAAATATGTCTTTTGAAGTCTAAAAAGTATAATTTCCTTTAGGGTTTTATTGTGATGGTTTGCAGGGACTTGTGTCAAAGTTTATTTGTTATATTGAGAAGTTTATGAAACCAGAGGCTTGTCAAACTCCTTCAGTGTTTTATTATAGTCACTTGAAATACTGACCCTTAAAGTGCATTGTGCGTAGGTTGTCAAAACAACCTACACAAGTTTTATTTAGTTGATTTCACTGTAAGACTTTGTCATAGGATGCTGCACAAAGAGGCAAGAATGCAAACCAAACTTGTCAATATGTCACAAATCTTTTGTTGAGAAAGGAAGATGGCAATGAATATCAGCAATTGTAAAGACTGGCAGCAATTTGTGTATTTGCAGCTTTAAGATGGTAAGAAGATTAACATTCATATACAGCATATAAGCTTAGCAAGATGCAATCAAATATCTCATTATGGAGAAGGTAATCATGTCCCACCATCAGGTAGCCTACAGCATACAAAAAAAATGGAAGGCATCTATACTTTCGTATGGTTTCAAGTCTGCTCCAGTGTAAGAGGAAACAATATTTATAACAGAATAAACCATATGCCATGAATTCAGGCAAAGTTGGCAATTTGATCAAATCAACAAAACCATCGATCTGGAGAAGATATGGATCGATTTCTAAGCTAGCTACTTCCAACTTCTGTTAATACTGTTGTCTTTGAGCCCCAACTAGTTGTGCTACATTCACAGACAAATTAGCTTAACTTGAACAAGTAGAAGCCATGGCTATGCTAGCCACCAATCGCCGTTGCTCCTTTCAATACTCCCATCCTTCACTTCCGACGTCATGGCGCCTCAATGTGATTAAGTGACGTAGTTGCAAAGGGTCAATAAGCAAATACCTTAGCTAGAATGACGGTGGTCTAAGATCTCTGACAATCAAGACCCCTTTGAAGACTGCTCACCTCTGGCTAACTGTTAGCTTGCTTGAGATTAGCCACTAGGCTACTAGAGACAGAAAAAAGGACAAGGATTTACAAACCTTGTCCAACAGTTGCAAGTCAAAAATACAGCTAACCCTATAGCTACTTTTGTTAAATAAAATATGCCCACTTTACTTTCACTAATTTCTGCTTGTGTCCACATAGAAACATTTGCGATATCACATTGGATAAACAATATATGTCAATACAGAGTTTTTCCTTGTTATTCACCGAATATGATTTTAATTATAACTTCTTTTTGAAGACGTAATGCTAACAATTGATGGTAATCATTAAAACTGGTAATTGACATATTCCTAGAGGACATTACAATATAGCTCTCCAAAGTTAAAGTGTTCAAAGTGAAACAGTAACAGGAAGGAAAGTAGTGAAGTTCCTGAATCCAACTAGATCTGAAATCTGATTTCTCCTCCTTGTTTTTTTCCCCTTCACACTTGTTTCCTCCTCTTCTCTACTCTAATTATATGTCATAAGAATATGACTATTGGAGCTGCAGAGGTTTGGCAAACTGCAGTCCACAGCATCTTCCTTGTCTTCATCTCGGTCGCCATGGTAACTGATGCTGGGATGTTCTTGTCTCTTCCTGGTACTTTTGTCTTAAATTTCGCTTGGTCCCTGCTCAAGTCACAACCAAAAATCAAAATGGAAAAAGTGTGTCTAAGATGTGCGTACAGGTCAGCTTGACAGAGAGATAGAAACTAACAAAACCCATATTCACCATGTTAATGTGTAGTTTTAATTCTATAATTTATTATATTACAGAAAAACATAAAAATATTACGCTTTGAAAGCACTTTTTTTTCACTCCAAGTCCTAGAGTGAGAGTCCAAGTCCTACAAACAAGACTGTAGTTGAAATACTGAGTCCCATAAATCAAATTTGGTTCTATATCATATGTAAAATATGAAGCGGTAATACTTTCTATATATTTTGCATCTCAGCTGAATGTTTTAAATCTGCGCTAAAAAAACTCATCAAAAACAAATCATCACTTTCATATGCTACACAGTGATGTCAAAGAATAGTCAGATTTTTCTGTGAAGGCATTTGAAATGTGTATTCAACTTGCTGCAGCACACGGGAATGCTCTGGAGTTGTGTGTGTGTGTGTGTGTGTGTGCGTATGTGTGTGAGTGTGCATACAAGAGGAAAGAGGCAAATTCGGCTGTAGTTTAAATGTATTGACCACTCAAATCTAAACCGTTGGAACCTTCTAAGAACAGATCCCCACACCCCATTAGGACCTCCGCAGATGCACGCATGCATAATACATGGCAGCTGGATCTGAAAAGGCACAGCCCATTAGAAGGTTTCTGCCTGGGTAAGAAAGAAACAGAGAGACGAGTGGAGATAGAAAAACAGACCAACCTTCAAACAGTCAAGGCTGAGCTGGGAGCAACATATGTAAGGATGACACACCGATCAGCTTTACCACGTTCTGTTGTGTCGATGTGAGTGACAAGAAGTAAAAACAGCAGACAAGCAAACAGAATGTGTGGAAAGGCTGCCTTAGTAATAACAGGACATTTACATTCAGAAGTGTTCAAACTTAAGGACTTTGCAGAGATTAAAAAAAAAAAAAAAAAAAAGCTACTGATGGAAAATAAGTTCAATCCAATCAGTCAGATGTGATGATTGCTGGATCACGGTTTCCAGGCACACAGCCCCTCCCCCTGTTCCACCCTTCCAATGCCTGAGTGTTCTGGCCATGTAATGTGAGGTGGCAGAGAGCCCAGCAGTGCTGTAAATTATTTCTGACAGTAGGGTGGGGGACAAGAGGGAAAGACTTGCAGTCCCAAGAGACAGACGACAGGGAACGGTGCGGCGATATGGGAATCAATACCAGGAGAGAAAAGAAACTGTCGCTTTGGCCATAGGACAGAGGAACGAACATTTGCAAGTTTTATGTCTGTCAGCTATGGCTTGGCCAGCTGACCAGAGGCCTCTATGTAGGTGAACAAAGAAATTATTTAAATTCAACCTATTATGCAAAATTCCCTTTTTGTACATTTTTGTACTTCTACTTGGGTCTCTACAGCTTACAAAAACAATCCAAGTGCTAATATTTCATACTTTTTGGTGTTATAATCAGATTATGACATCACAATCAGCGTGCACTGCCCCCATTACCTAGCAACCCAAACGGAGGCTCCACCCACTTCAGTATTAGAGATGAGCATGTTTGGTCAGCTGCTTTTACCACTGTATGCGCTCTACAATGGCTGCTGGAAAAGATTATATTTTATTGTTGACATTGCGCATCTCTTTGCTGCCATTTTCACATGTATAAAGTGTAAATGGAAACACTGAGTAATGGGGTGTGGCCAGCAGCAGATTATTAGCATAAAAGAGGCAGAGCCCTAAAGCAGCTCGTTCTGAAAGGAGCTCAAGATAGGCAGAACTGAGCAGGTGAAATGTCATTATCTGAGAAGGATTTTCTTTTTTTTTAATCTAATGAAGTTGTTTTGTACACACCTGATTTTTTAAAGAAAAGTAAACATAATTGGTCCCCTTTAAGTTTATATTATGGTCTACTGGGTTTATGGCAAGATTCAAAATCTCATGTTTTATTCTCACCCTAGGCCAGTAGCCTAGACCAGCATTTTCTCTTACAGTTATACTAAGCTACGGTTGCACTGAAATTCCACGTTTAAAACAAATTAAGGAACGTCATATGTGTTTTAGTGATGCCGGACAAGGCCTTCTGCTTGCCTGGTTACGACTTGACAAATGCACAAGCTGAGTGAAAACCTTCCAAGATTTAAAGTGATGTTAGCAGAGTCATGATTTAAAGCCAATTGCATCATTTCTGCCATCTTTACTCTGAGCCGGTAAAGATGTCACGCATGCAGCAACGGTCTGCACGCTGCTCAGAGAGTAGTGCCTTTTTCTTGTTAGCTTGTGAACACTTCATCAAAGTGGCTGAATGTAAAAATACAAAAGTAAAAATATATATATATTTTTAATAAACAGTACGTTTCGCTGGAAGAGGGTCCCATTGGCTAAAATTCTGCTCGAGGCCTCAAACACCTCAGGGTCGGCCCTGCAGCTGCTGGAGATGAATAGGTGGTGTGCTTTTTTTGCTTGTTAATCATATCAGAAAGTTTAGTCGCATTGTGAGAGACTAGTGCAGGGGCGTGGGAGTAGCAGAGGGCTGTACATTCACTTGTTTTAGGATCCTGACTCTTAATACCTCTCCCCTCCACCTCCCGCCCTCCCCAAGCTCCCACCCCGTCATCCCCTCATGTTCTCCTCTGAGGCAAAGCAGCAGCAGCAGCAGTAGCAGCAACGGGGGCACACGGGGCTGCTGCAGCGATGCGTTGGGCCGTACAAGCTCAACCAACAGCAGATTTAGAACGGGATATTTCCACAGTCTACCTCAACGAATTATTTTCAACTATGCCTCCTTCCTTTCCCTTCTCTTTCCCCTCCAACAGTCAATCAAAAAAAAAAAAAAAAAAAAAAACGTGAGCACAGCCCACCGCGGAAAGTGGCTGATCGCTCCCCGTCATCCAGCCGGGAAATATCTGCAGCAGCAGCAGCAGCAACAGCAACAGTACTACCACTGTAAGGTTGCTGTTACGCAGGCTGGATGCGATCGATAAACGCAACAACCCCCCCCTCCTCCTCCTCCATCACCATCTCCTCCTCCGTCCCCCAAACACCAAATAGCTGCTCGTCTTGCCATACCAAACGAGGGGGAAGCCCTTCCTCATAAATCTGGGCTTTTCTTTACAAAGGAATCACTCACCCGATGTTGCCCAGCGCCTGCTCGAAAAGCTCCGTTTGCAGGATGTTCTGAGGTGCGGAGAAAGCCCCGTTGAAATGTGATAAAACCGAGCTACAGAACTGACGCAATGTCTCAAACTGCATTTTCCCCCTCCGTTTTCTTTATATCCTTCGGAAGGTGATCACCCTTTTTTCCCCTCTCTCAGCACCACTTCATCCCAAAGCCGAACACCCCCCAGCCCTCCACCTCCACCTCCTCCTCTGCCTCCTTCTCCTCCACGTTAACTCATGCGCTTTTTTTCTTCAGTATTTTAGTTATTATCTCCCGGGGCGCGTGGAACGCAGAAAAAAAAAAAGCACCGATCAAGTTCCATATTTCTCCTGCCGCTCCCGGTGGGAAAGTGTCCTTAAATGAGACGCAGTCGAGCTGGGGATCCTTCGGTCATAAATGGTTCAGGTCTGAAGCGACCAAAGAAAAAAAGACGTAGTTCCAATAATGCCGGTAGAAAAAAAAAAAAAAAAAAAACAAAAGAAGGAAGACAGAAAGAAAAGAGAAAGCCTTCTGTTCTTTTCGCGGCGGTGAAAATCACATCTCGGTGTGCAGAGACAGGGGGGTAAAGGAGCGGCCAGAGTGGGAAAGAAGAGGCGGGAGGAGTAGCCTGTCCTACAGGGCAAGCGGCAGCGTCCCTTACCGGCGGTCGGATCAGCTGCTGTCTCGTATTCAACTCATATTTCCCGTAGCTTTGTGAAGAGCTGGGCTACATACGCACGCGCGCGCGCACGCAAACACGAGCGGTCCCACGAACACGCGAACCAGAAGTGACAGGCTATGCAGCTCTATCGTGCGCGCGGCAGAGGATAACTCAGTGCAATAACAACGCGGCAGGGCGATACTGTCGTCAGTTTTTATATATAGACTACCATATATGGCTCCATACCGTCAGCTCTGCATCAATAATGAAGAGCTTTGTGTGGGGAAACGGTATGCACAAAAGTAGGGCTCTCCTGACATTATTATTTTTTAAGGAACTTAAATAAATCAACGAACCCCACAGACTCAAATTTTAACATAGACATAATGTATTTCGTGATGTTAAAAGGGAATAGACACTTAAGTATGCCTGAAATTATATAGAATCATCTTTGTAAAAAAATTCAAACTATGTAAATAAGTTCTGTTTACACACAGAGCATCTTTCTGAGCAGAAATGGGGGTAAAGGCAAGCTTTAAATCACAGGAGAATTTCAAGACATTGTTCATAGGGGTGGCCACACCACGCCAATGAAAATGACGAGATGGCATGGCGAAAAAAGTTCAGTTAAATTAAATAATTTTATTTATTTATTTTTTTTAATCACGGAGGTGGGCGGGGTGGCACCACTTCTTCCAAGAGTTGTGATATCAATCAGTCAGTACAATAATGTCTCTCTCAACTAATGAACACATGTATGGCCAGGAAGGAAACGTAAAATGGAAGGACAACAGATTTAGTTCAGAAAAAAAAATTGTCTTTGAAAACTACTAGATTACATTAAAATATGCAAGGAAAAAGAATGAAATAAAAAATATACTTGCTAAAGCTAATTTAATTCACACATCATATGCAAGCAGTCAGAGGTTTAAACACATTCATCATAGGAATGGATATCACAATGATGTTGGAGTAAAAGGGAGGGTATTATGCAAAATCAACTTTTTGAGCTTTATGTCATGCTGTAATGTTATTCCCTCATCAAACACACACCCAGAATGTTACTTTGATACATTCATGAATGTTTTAGAAACCTCAGCAGCAGCAGCAGTTAGCAAACACCTGGTGAAACTCTGCGTCTGCTTAGCTCCTAACAGCCATTTTAAGCAGCATCATGGAGGAACATTGTTGTGATGACGTACTGAAGGGGGCGTGTCAGAAAGCAGGAGCTTCTTAAAGTGACAGAGGCCAATTTCAAGGCATCAAACATGGCTATGATGCAAAGTCAAATTTCTTGTAAGTTATGTTTGACCTATTCAGCGTTTTCATAACAACTGAAGGTAACATACTTAATTTCTTTAAGTATTTAAAAAAAAAATTGATCCAATGGTACCAGGGAGCTGCAACAAAACCTTAAACCTAAAAGAATCAACATAACATAGAATTTAAGCTACAATTATAACGGATGGGGTGGGAAAGACAACCAGAACAGCAAGCATGGAGGGACATATGCTAACCTTTGATGACAAAATCATTGGAATAACTAAAATGAAAACAAAAATTTTATTTACTGTCCTAATAAGTCAAAAAACATTGTTACATAGTTTGCCACATTGTTTATTATTGTATCGTCATCAAGAAAATCAAAGGTCAAAAACATAATTTGTTCAAAAACCAGAACCTTTGGAAACAACCTGTTTCCAAACAACCTGATGGCATCATTTTCTGCAGAGATATTACACTCATTTTGGCTTTTTTCAATGAAAATGTGTGACTCCTTGTGTGAATTACAACAGGTTATTAGGAAATACAGGGAAGAGAGTCTTAAAATGGTGACAGATCTGAAATAAAACTACTAAAACAAGTTTGAATTTAGCTAACATCAATAGTTGAAGGAAAGGACCAAACACAAAACACTTTTAGAAGCGCTTGCTTTAGTTTTGCTGAAGATACAGATATTTTATCCTCCTTCACAGACAGCTTCACAGTCAAATATAACCACAATGATCACAGCAAAACATACAAATAAACATTTGATTTTTGTTCCATGAGAACAAAGACAAAGACAAAGATACTCCTTATCTGATTAGTTTGGTTTAATGTCCAAATGTAAACTAAGCTAAGTTTTGTGATAATTTCTTTCTTTTCACACTGGATGTTGCCTCTGACTGGGTCAAGATTTTGAATTTTGAAAGACCTTTAGTGATTAGGTTAGGAATAATCGTCGTTTGAAGAGCCTCGGCCACGTTGTCGTGCTAAATCTGTGTGCTCATTTCAAATGACACCGCCGAGAACAGGACAAATTAGGGGTCTTCCCAGGTTAGTTCTTCACATAAATAGTCTGTCAGAGTCTCTCCTCCCTTCTTTAGCAGAGCAGACCCCCTGAATTAATTTATATATTGTTTAAGATTAATGAAAGTGGGCTCCGGTGCCTATGCAGCGGGAGTTCTATTTATGGAGCTTCTGCTATCCATCACCGGACATTATCCTGTAAATTTTCAGACATCCAGCTTCCTGTTCCCTGCTACTGCAAATGTAAGCAACATTGGTGCCAGGTTTTCTCACTGGAAACAGTTCCACTCCTGAAACCCTACTATCAATTAATATGCAGTGGCGAGGCTTTAGACCAAGTCGCGTTAGCGGTCTGAGTCACTCCCTGCATCTCTCTCTCTCTCTGACTGATGCTTCACGTCTGGAGCAAAAAAAATCAGAGAAAAAGGGAAACTGGACAAAATGAAATTAGATCACCGAAGCAAAAACTATCTATGAAGAAAGACGAGACGACGAGAGATTGCTCGTAGATATTTTTATGTGTATGCAGATTCAAAATATAAACTTCTCCTTCATCCCTTCTGTGGGTTAAAAAAACAGTAGAAGCCCCTCAGTGGGCATAAATCTAACTACAGTGCAGCACACAACAATCAAGAAAGGCAAAGCAGAATCCCAAGTGCAGCATGTTTGTGGTGTCAGCATCTGAGTGTTTTACTCATTCACTGAATGAGGCAAAAGGAACAACAATCTTCTGCCTACCTGAGAATTGCTTTTTTTTTCTTTTTTTTTTAATTCCCTTAATTTCAAAGCAGTGACACTCCTAAACTGGCATACGGCCATAACAAAAATAACTTCAAGTAAATAACACCGGTTCATTTCAAGCACAAAGAAAACACAATTGATTATTACCACCCTTAATGTCCCAAAGCTCCGTCCTGACTGAATCAGACAGGCAATTATTTGTCTTGATATGCGCCGCTGAAGAGAGGGTGAGTGGGTGGATGACTGTTGTAGAAATGCTGACTTAGAGCTAGATACAGAGTATGTGCTTCTGTCTCCTTTATAGGCATCAGGGACTCTGTGTACCAGCGGTTTTATGTGGGCTCTTGCATGGCCTGCGAGGTTCAGATCACATCCCACATAAACCGACGCACAGCCATGGAGATCGGCGCTAATGCTAAAAAGCTCATCTTAGTATAATCCTCCGCTGCAACGTACAATTCTGATCTTTGAAATTATTGGATATAAATATCAACAAAGCGTTAATATCCCAAACTTTTCCGTGCCACGGTCCCCTAAACAGCGTTAGCTTCTGGCTGGGGAAGCCCTTTGCAGTTCAAAACCCCACAGACAATGCTACAAATGTATAGAAACGTCAACTTTTAGAATTTTTTCCCCTTCACTTATATTCACTATTTGATAATTATTACATTTCTTTAACATGTATGCTGCCTCCTGCTTTCTGAGGCCTTTGGATGATTCCCTCCATCTATTTTTTGTTGTTGTCAGAAACATTTTCATTTCGTGCTTGCTAGCTATAGCACTGCTAGCTAAAGGAGCAAAGCAGCTTGATAAGTTTGACTGGCAGCCAATTAGAAAGATAAGCATGCAAATAGCAAATAACATTTTATCAACTTCCTACAATTATGGCCTATATCTCACTTTCTTTTGCCAAAAGTTTTTTTTTGCCTAAATATGTTTTGCCAATAAAAAGTGGGTGATATTTTTTTTAAATAAGTCACGCACACAAGTCACTTGATGACTTGTGCCATTACATTAGGAAAGTGACCATTTCAATAAATTATTTTAACCTTTTTTATGGTGATTGAAAAACTCATTAGATTTAATGCTACAAAAAAGCATTATTAAAAACGTACAGCAAAAAAAAAACTTTTTAGAGTCGATATTTTTATTTTTGCGGTTTTTCCCCCCTCATCTTCTCTCCAACATTCTGAAACTCGCCCTCCTGCCGCCCCATGGGGCCACAGCCACCACCTCCACTTCAAAAAAAAAAAAAAAACACACACACTGGATTAGACAACATAAAGACCCCTTCAACTTCCATAAAGCATGAAATATCACAGAGGATAGATGGCAAGTTTAAAAAACAAAAAAATAATTAAAACAAAGAACTGACCTGTCTATAGGTGCATCACCGGGCTCCAAGTACCTCAGCCCCGTTCCATTGTCAAGGGACGCCTGTCTGGGCAGGAGCCCGCCGTGAGGTCTGCTTCTGTCTGACGCTGGTGTCAAGTCCCCTGAGGCTCCCTGGTGGGCATACAGGGATGGGTCGTGTAGTTTGGCCTTTTTGCCCTGCGGCCCACCCTCAAACACGCCACGCACCTGACCGGGCTCCGAGTCGTAGAACCACGCTCCCGACTTAGTGAGGATTTCTTGTTGTTTTCGGCACAAGTTGCATACCCACATAACCTGTAAGCAAGAGAAGGGCCCATTTACAAAATGACCAGGCAGAGATGTTCTTTTCTTTTTTTTTTCTTTTTATTGTGTGTTGGACTGTGATGATGTGAGTGCTTTGCAAAAGTATTGACACCATGTGAACTTCCACGTATTGTCTTGTTCAAACTACACACCAGAGTGTGTTTTTATCAAGGTTCTCTGTGACAGATCAAAGTGGCTCATTGTTGTGAAGCAGAAGAAAAGTAATACATGGGTTGTTTTGGGTTTTTTTTGACAATTAAACATCAGTACCTGTAGCGTGTGTGTGTTTATACATTCAGCCACTCATGAGTCTATATGTGTACAACCACCTTCCTCTGCTATGACAGCTGTGAGTCTTCTGTGTTATGCCCATTTTGTACAATTTTCTTAATAAAAAAAAAGAGCCAAACTCAGTCAGGTTGGATGGAGAGAGTCTCTGCAATTTTAAAGTTTTGACAAAAAAAAAATTCTCCGCCAGATTTTAGTCCGGGTTTTTGACATTGCCATTTTTAACACGTGCATGTGCCTTACCCCCGTCTTGGTGAAAGGTGAATTTTTGACCCAATTTCAGGTCTTCAGCACCATCTAAAAGCTATTTGTCCAGTATCACTGTGTATTTAGCTCCATCCATCTTCCTTTTAACCTCAATCAGGCTCTCAGTCTGAAAAAAAATATTCCCACAGCATGATGCTTTTTTTTATTTACCATAGGAAAGGCGGCTGAGTACAAACACAACTGTTTTTTTGTAAACCATACATCCTTTTCCTCTCACTTCAAAATGATGTGCTAATTTGTGTCGATCGGTCACAATGAAAGACTCCGGAGATTGTGTGGGGAAAAAATCCACAGGAGAAAAACACTTTTGCAAGGCGCAATAATGTACGTTCAATACTGCAACATAACCATATCACCAATCAAATCACTGCTGTAGGATGAAAATTATTTTTTAACCTCGCTTAAAAAAAAAGTGTGTTTTTTTTTACTCTGGAGCAAAGCAGTTCATATGAATCAACAGTTCATGTTGAAGAAATGAATAATGAAACATCTTACACATGCAGCAGCTCTTGGAATCTTTAGAAATGGAAGTACTGCAGTTTCAAATTGACTTTTTTTTTTTTTTTTGTCGTAAACTGAAACACTGTGAGTCCATCCGGCACACACTCTCACACCTGTTAATGTTCTTATTTGCAAATATATTTGTAACAGCACAACACTATTAAACAAATTTTTCCACGTTCGATTGCACCGAATTCAGGTTTTCCTGGACAGAGCCGGAGTGTACCAAACAACCAGTTGAGAGGAGGAAAAAGTTTAATGCGGCACCGTAAACCTCGCCTCTCACAGTCCCGCCGCTGACTCAGTTCATTACTGTTATTGGTGTGAGCTGGCCCTGAATTGACCGATATGTTATTTCTGTAGATTAACTGAACTCACTTAAACTACTGTCATCTGTGCAGTCAGCGCCCACAGCTGCTCAAAAGGCTGATTTGTATCTGCTCCTTTTCACAAACTGAAGTAGTTATAAAAAAAAGAAGACTGAAAAGAAAAAAAAAAAAAAAAAAAAAAAACGAGGAAAGTTAGCAGGGTTTGGTAATGTGAGGTTTGGGATCCACCAATGCATTAAGCAAAGACACACGCTTGACTGCTTGATCTAAGAACAAAGGAACTGGTAAAATCACTCAAGATCCCAGAATTCATAGTATTTCACATCTGGGTGTGATGTAAACACATTCGACACATTGGTCGAAGGAGCTCCAAGAATGTACACAGAAGGGCCTACACTTTTTCCTTTATCTGCAAAGATGGAGCTACACTGCAGAATTGTCTGGATCTCACTGGCTGAGTAACAGACCTAACCTACCTTGGAAAAACATTGGATCTGAGCAAAAACCAGCTGCTTATGAAGAATTGAGCCCAGATCTTTAAAGTACAAGCACTGCACCATTCCTCAGGCAACATACTGCTTCTGTGTTGACCCAAGAGAATGGACCTGGTACTGGAGTTGTCCGGGTCCATTTAGCTCCAGGAAGTCTACCAGAGACATTATCTCACAGAATAACAATACTCTCCCATAAAAAGCAACTTTACAAAACAAGGGAGTTTTCTAGAGGATCTCTTTGCCTAAGTTGCTAAAGCTAGCTGCCGGAGCCTGCTAGTGTCATGATTTATGGTTGTGGTGGTGATGAGGACGCAGGCAGAACCAGGATGTGATGAAAAACGATGAATTTAATGATGAATATCCACGGAAAACAGAGCAACAGAGAACAGCACAACGAGGATCCGACAAGAGACAAACAACAGGTGGGTTTAAATACACACGGGGTAATCAAGGAATGAGACACACCTGGGAAGCAATCAACGGGGAGGACAGGACAGAAACTCACAGGGAAACAGGACTTAACACAGAAAATCTCAAAATAACTACACAGAAAAACACAGATCACAACAGCTAGCAGACGTAGCTCCTTTGCTTAGTGCGGCGCAAATTTTATCTGCCATGTTGCTTGCTGCGTCCGACACATGAGTAGCATCTTGTTTTTAGCTAGCATAACCTTGCTCACTCACACACATATCTACACATACGCATGTTTGTGATATTGCTGCATTGTTTTTGATAATAGTTTAGTTGAACGTTACTAGTTTAGTGACAGTCAGAGTTTATTAACTGTGAAGTTGGGGTTTTGCTTTAACAGAATCTGCTGTGACTTAAAGAGACGTTGTTGGTGTTTGTGTATTGGTATGCAGCGCTTGTTGATTGAGAACAGCTCTGATTCTCTCCTTCATCTGTTCCTCTATGATATTACACCTGATCCCAGCTGGCACTTGTAGAATAAAAGCCAGCACAGGCTGAAAGTGGTTTGGCTATCGATTTCTGATAATCAGGTGGTGCTGCGACATAGATAATCACAAATTGCTCACTTTTATTTATAAATGCCCTTGGGCGCTTACTAATAGCAATTGATAGCCAAGCAAGGCTATCATTTCCCAATAGAGGTACTGCAAGGAAGCTAATTACATGATCACACTTTTAGTGATAAACTTTAAAAAAAAAACATTACACAACTTAGTATATTTATTATTTTAGTACTACATTTCCTTTCAAAGAACTTTACAAGACAAACTGATCCGATTTACGGTATACAAGACATGCATAGTCAAATCACTGCAATTATGCAAGCAGATTTAATTTGGATGTAATATATTCCAATTTGATTGCCATTATAAACTGCAGTCATATTCAGTCTATAATGCTAAATGTTAAGTCCAGTCAACTGAAACTGAATCATTGACTTTGCAGCAATCCCTCCTCCTGAGCATGCATGTGGTCACTCTACGCTACATCTGGTTTCCAATTATAGTTTGTTACATTTCTGCCCAAGAGCAATAACTGGTAAAAGTACAGGTAGCTTTGGGTTATTTGAATTTCAATATCTATGAGGAGAAGGCAGAATGTTCTCTGAAAAGGTTTGATAGGTGAAAAAATTGCATCTGTGAAAGAGCTAGCAAAGCTGCACTGGCAAACATCTGCAGGAATTGGACATAGATTAAAGTTTTAAATCTTAGTTTAAGCTTCAATTCACTCGTAATTTCTTCATAATTTTTTCAAGCTTTCAGAATTGCTGGAACATGGAGGTAATGAGTGATAGAAGGACCATATTCTTAAATCCAGTGCTAGGACTACGCTAGCTTTGTACTTTTGGTTTTGCTAAACACACACAACTGAGCTACGTTACAATGGCTGATATTTGGGTTTTCAGGCCCAACACTGCTGCCATGCTTCGGTTCAAAAACGGGCCAGAAACAGCAGTCCAGAGAGAAACAGTAAAACACTTAGAAGCCTGAAGAGCTACTGACCAAGACCACTTTAAATAATTGCAAAAACAGCTAAATATAAAGAACGAAGCAAAACTGAAAATCTTTTTTTGCTGCAGTTTTTTCAGATATTTGAAAATGCTGAACAAAAAGACTCATGACAAACATTTTAGCCTTAAATTCTAGATTTTTGTGTGTGTGGGGTGGGGAGGTTGTTTTTCTGTAAATTGGATTGCATAAGTAGCTAAATTTAATTAGCGCCTCTTTTTTTTTTCCAATAGAGGAAAATAATCAAATGTGAATACATATATATATATATATATATATATATATATATATATATAAAATGAGCTGCATCACAATTTCAACAAAACAAACATGTTCTCAACATGCAGCTTGCGTGCTGCTATCTGATCCTGACACAGACGACATTTATGACCAGCTATCAGTGTTACAGATGTGCTGTAACTGTGCTGACACACAATGGAAGCAGAGAGGCTATAAATTGCGCTGTATGTATCCCGGGGGAACGTGTCCAGTAAGACAGCAACTGCCTCGTCTAAGTGGGGTTATACAGAGAACTCTGCAGTGAACCGCATGTCTTCGATTGAGACCCGAGAAACCACAGAGGTACGCACACTTCTTTACCGGGACATCCGACGAAGCGCTAACATAACGGCATAACGGGAACCCCGTAAAATTTTAATTGGTTTTCATCTTCTGAAAATCGGGTCAACAGAACTGGAAGAAAGAGACTTGGTGACACACACTGAAGTTACCAGAAAAAAAAATATTTCAATCCCACTTGTACCTTGCGTCAAAATAATCCAACATAAACCCATTGTTGACTCCATCAGAGCTAGTCTACCTCTGTTCAGCAGTATGACATTATGCAGATCTCTGCATTATAATATCAGTGTGTGCTGCAATCACAAGGACTGCTTAGATGGAATATTTGTTGGCTTATTATATTTCAAGCATCATGCATTCACGCCCTCGTTGTCAGTGATATTTCCGGCCATTAGCATAAACTCTGACTGCCCTTCATGTCAACATTCTATATGATATATGTTTTTTTAGCCAGATCCTAAACTAGGAATATTGTTATGATGGAAAAGTGATGAAGAAAATATGGATTAGAGGCAACTGCTATTCCTATCACAATGTTCAAAAATATGATCGTGATCATTATTTTAACTATCTGGTAAAAAAATAAAAAATTTAAGTGTGACAACAGAGACATTTTTGTTGTATCAAATATCAAACCATTAACATACATGAAAATAATGATTACTATTCACATGTTTAGTTACATCAAAAAATGCCGTCGTATCAAAACAACGAAAAACAATGAAAAACATGTTTAATTATATAAAAACCAGATTTTTTCCCCCATCGTATTATAAGCCTGGCGGGTCACTAGGCTTTACTTGTGCCCCCACGAGGCTAAGCATTGCTTATTTATTTAAGTTTTTTTTTAATGTGTGAATTTTTTAAGACTTTATAGTTGGTGCTCAGATATTAATCTTCCAATCTTTCAATAACACATAATAATCAGGTGATATTTTCAAATTTCCTGTCATTTTTAAAGATTTTTTAACTCTAAAACATGGCGGGCCGCTGGATGAGTGACTGCCCAACACCCAACCACCGGGCTTAGCAAGTTATCAGGGGAAAACCTTGGAAAACAATTTAAAAAAACATTTTTAAACAATGACTATTAAACATGTGTAATTATATGGAAACAATAAAAAACATGAAAATTGACAACTATTAACATGCTTAGTCAGACAAGAGCAGAAAAGCAGAAAAGTCACATCAGCTATTAGATGTGTTTTTCTTTTCCAGTAGATTTTTTTTTATCATTATTTGATGCAACCACAATTAAATGACACAAAATATGGTTTAAAATGGAATCACACGTTATGACACGAAATAAATTAAACTATATCACCAATTGTGGCTTTAAAATTTATAATCAAACAGAAAGAACATCTTCCTGTTTGACGTACCATTAAAATTGGGAACAGCTGAGACGGATTATCTGCTTTCTACATTGAGAGCCAACACAAAACACAGACACGAGGTCAGCTGAGGATAAAATCCAGGCACAGGTGGGGCTCACACAGAACGGTAAATTATGAGAGTTCATGTTCGCAGCGAAACTTCACCACTGATTCATACGCTGTGAAATAAAGCAGCCGTAACACACTCCAGTTGTGTATATACATTCACTGAAGACATTCTGCTCTTGACACACACACACACACACACACACACACACACACACACACACACACTTCCCATCAGCCTCGAGGATAGTGGCTGTGGTTTGTAGACAGGCCCCATTTCTCAGTGTGTTCCTGTTAATTTTATTGTTATTATAACAGCACTTTAAAAAAAAATAAAATAAAAAATAAAAAAAGCCAAGTTCATTCTACATGCTGTGAGCAGCAGGAGGGGAAATATATTCTGTTTAATGTGTGAGGCGATGTTTACTGAGGCAGTAAAATAAGAGAAACAAACACCAGAACCCAGAGATCAATAAATAATTTCCCTTCTAATGGTTTCTCATCAGATCCAGTGATGGTTTTAGGGACACTGGCAAACAAAAAAAAACAGCTTCTAAAAATATACTTGAGCTTATAAAGCTCCCTAAAGCAAGAATGGAGGTCGTTCATTATTGAGCGCCATGCTACACAGCAGATGATAAAATATCATCATCCTATATAATGTCCCATATTCAGCCCCATCTTACACACAATATGTCAGCTTTAGATTTTAAGGGGAGGGAAAAAAAACTAACATTTTACAGTAACTATCCTTAACTGTCTCATGCTACAGCTTTCTGCCACATACTCTCCATGTCCCATTCAAAAGAATGGAAATGTAACCATTCACGCCTTTGGAGGCTGGAATTTGCAGCATATATGAGAACAATGAGCTCTCTCTTGTGGCCATTAAACTGCACTACAGCCTTATTTAACACCGGATTTAGAATGAATCAGCAGGAAGCTTTCAGCCGTATCAGCACGCTGAATGAAATGCAGAGCTCAAAGTTAAATCAGCTGCTCCTCCGAACTCGTGCATTTACTCTATTCTCCGGCACATACAATCAAATCCATCTGAGAAGCACGTTTCTATGTATATATAAAAAAAAAAGGCTAAAATTAGGAGAGAGGTAAGCATTGGGCGGGATGCATTATTCATAGAGCAGTAAACGGCGTGTCATAGGTATCGTATTGCATTACCGTTACTCTCCTTTACCTGAACTGAGCCACACAGTGAACACTCATTGTTCTGCGAGTGGAGCGTTCCTCCAAACATCAGCGTCTGGACAGAGTCCAACTCCAGAACACACCTGCCAACAGACATCCTGTCCAACACACACACCAGCAAATTGCTGTCCCAGGTGGGGGGGGGGGTAGGGGGGGGGGGGGGGGGGGGGGTACATGAGCATGATGCTGCATTTCAATCAGTCAGCGAGGCAATGAATGAAACTGCAATTCTACAAATCATTTAAAGTGACAGAGTACCCGTGCATTGGCAAAGAAAAAAAAATCATGCAACACTTTGATCTCCCACTTTTTTAAACCATATCATGAGTTCTCTTTTATATATATATATATATATATATATATATATATATATATATGATGACTTAAAATAATAGAAGAAAAAGCGTGAAGAACATTTGAAGCAAAGGAAATGCTTGCATGCACATGCCACCGACACAGCCTGCACGTGGTGAATTACATTTTAATGAGCTTCTAATTTTAGGGAGTCCGTTTGTAATAATAATAGACTTGATGAATATTTATGTTTCTTGTTTGAAGTTCAGCAATACAGAGGAGAGGAGGGAGGAAAAAAAAGCCGGAGATAGTACTGTATAAATCCGGCGAAATGGCTGTCTGTCAGACCAGCACCCCTTCAGCCGCTCTATGACCTAAATAAACCGAACATTTTTTTATTATTATTATTTTGACTGACGACGCCTGCTCTCTGACATAACATACACACACATACACACACACTCACAGTGGGTGGTTTCTGAAAACCACTTTACATATCGGTGAGAGGGGATATCGAGGTTATATTTTAATGCATGTTTTGGTTTTTTACTTCGAGAGAAAAAAAAACAGCAGAAATGATCTGCATTAAAAGTGATGGCAGAAAACGCGACGTTCATTCATCTTACCCATTGTGCCGCCGATGCCTGAGCAGAAACACCGCGGTCTGTAAGTCCTTGCGGTGTGAGTGAGAGTCCGCAGCTTCCGCAAAGAGAAGAAAAAAGAGAAGAACCTGCTCCGACCTTCAGCACCGCGGACAGCTCCTGCCGCCTCCTTTTTTTTTTTTTCCTTTTTTTTTTCTTCTCCGCCCCCACCCTTACTGAAGGTTAAACTCAAATCGACCTAGTTCGATTAGACAAAAGCGCCTATAGTTCTAAATGTAGTGTGATGACGAAAAAAAAATGAAAATAATATTTATAAAAAAAAATAAAAAATAAAATACATCCGAGCCGGTGGGTCCGAGCAGAAAACGTAGAGTGCGCCGTTCGGAGTGCTGCTGGAAGCCCCAAACCAGCCGAGGCTTCTCGGCGTCGGCGGTCCGTGTCGTAGTGGACGTGTCTCCGCTCGCGCTCTCCAACGGACAGACGTGGAAACACGCTTAGCGGCGGAACACGGTCTGCCGCTCCGTCCGCTTTTCACAGAAACACTTTGCGTAATTGCAGACTCAGTCTGTGCTGTCAATGTCGTTTTTTCCTCCCCTCTAACAAATCATGAATGACCGTCGCTGCTTTCATTGGTCGTTTCGCATCATGCTGCGTTATCTACAGATAGCCAGCAGATCCAAACTTGTGGAGGAAACTTTGGTAGATAAAAAAAAATCCTGCAATTATTACGTTTCAGGGGGTTTAAGGGCAGCACGGTGCTGGTGGTGGTACAGCGGCTTCTTCACATACACACTTGCACCCAAATAGGTATAAAATTATGACCACTGCAGGTGAAGCATCATGCAACACTTTCATCTCCATACCCAACTAGTATGTATCCTCTTTCCATCCCCAACGCACAGCGGATGGAAAGAGGACGCATATATTAAGTTATTAGTTGAGCAATGGACATGGAAAACATAAGAATTTGAAGAAATTTAGCAAAACGTCAGCATGTATTGGCTGAATAATTCACAAACTGAAGAGTTTGTGTTCCTGATCTGCAAAGCTCACTGTCTATGAAAACGGGTCCAAGGCAGGTCATCACAGAACAGTGATGTCCTGCCTAAAGAGAGCGGTGCACCAATTCCAGTCTTACGGCCTACTGTCAATATTTAAAAAGGCTTACTTGCCCGATTCCGATTTTGGCCTGAACTGTTTCTAAATATACTGACAAAGTTGGTAAATCAACAACCACCAATCCAAAAAAAATCACAACAAATGTAGGTCATTATCTATTTCTATTTCCAAGTTAACATCAAGCAAATAAACACCAAATCCACAAAACATAAATGTGGAACATACATCGATCCATCTATAAATTATCTTCCACTTAACGCGGGTTTGGGTTGCAGGGCCAACAGCCTAAGCAGAGAAGGGCAGACTTCCCTCTCTCCAGCTGTTTGGGTCAGCATCTCTCCAATCCCAAGGTGTTCCCAAGTCAGCTGAGAGACACGGTCTCTCCAGCGTGACCTGGGTCTTCCTCTGGGAATCCTCCCGGTGGGAGGGTGCCCAGAACACCTCACCAGGGAGGTGTCCAAACCAGATGCCCAAATCTCCTCAACTGTCTCCTCTCGATGTGGAAAAGCAGCAGCTCTACTCAAAATCCCTCTTGAATGACAAAACTTCTCACCCCATCTCCTAGGCTGAGCCCAGACACCGTGTGGAGGAAACTCATTTCAGTTGCTTTTGTGTCTTCTTTCAGTCACTACCCACAGCTCGTGACCATAAACGAGTGGGAACATATTGACTGGTAAATCGAGTTCTTTCTTCCCCACAGTACACTGGTACATCCTCCTCGTCACTGTAGACGTCATACCAATCCATCTACTGACCACCTGCTCCGTCTTTCTCAAGATTCTGAGATATTTATATTCCTCCATTTGGAGCAGGACCTCCTCTCTGACCCGAAGAGGTCACTCAAGATACATGGAGGTACCGATTCTCATCCCAGCTGCTTCACACTCTGCTGCAAACTATTCTTGCGAAAGCTGTAGATGTTGAAGCCAGTAGGCAAACATCATCTGTAAAGAGCAGAGACCCGGTACTAAGGCCACCAAAACACATCCTCAAAAATAATAATTTGGTAGGATGACCCAATTCTTATACTTCCAACCAAAAACAATAATAGGCTGCTAAGTGTAATAATCTTACACTTAGCAGCCTGTCATCCTCTCTCAAACACACAAGTTGAAAACAGTACAGTTGAATTCTGTGGTTTTTGAAATTCAAGCTGCTATAGCCATGTTTTACCAAGTCTAAATACAGGTTACAAACTCTTATCTTCATCATTTCTTTAAATGACTGTTTATTACTGTATAGAACGATAGTCTTTTTTTTCCTTTTTTACAAAATAAACATGAAATGTTTTGTCAAATTATCACAATTAAAAAAGTACTGTAGCCATTCCACTACTGCTTCAGGGGCAAATGGAGTACCATACTGTAGCAACCAACTTTTACAAACTTTTCCACATTTTAACAGTTGTAATGTGATTTTAAAAAAATGAATCACTAACCAAGCTTTTGAGATTTTTATCTTTCATTTTAATTTAAAAAAAAAAAATATATATATATATATATACCCTGAAATAGATTGAAATATGTTGCTGAAACATGATAAAATGTGAAAAAGGTTCTTGGGTTGGGAATAAGTTTGTAAGGCAGCATCTTCAACAGCAGACAGACCTCAGAGTTTCTGAGTCTATTCAAAGCCTCATCAGCAGAACCTTTTGGTCAACGCAATATATTCTGAATATTAGTGAACTTATGGTCATATAATGCAATCAAAATGAATACATTTAACATGTCCAGTTAAAATCAATTCAGCAGACCCTTCATCTTTCCCTGTACCATCAATTTCACAATCAGTTCTTCTACAATGCCGATGTAGCATCCAGAGCTCGGCTAGCTGCCGCTGACACAAAGACTTGTGAATATTCAATAGCGTTTCACAGAACAAGATCTCTCTCGCCACTGCTGTCACCATCTGTGGTAGAGTGAAAGAGTAGACGGATGGAAAAAGAACGGATTTCACCACCACCACCTATTTCACTGACACACAAGCTTTCAGACAAGATTGCAGGACACACAAAAAATGTGTTCCTTTGTCGGCCCCAGCGTAAACAAAGCATCCGTCCATCTGCGGCCACAAAGCAAGATACATTTTATATCACAGCGGCCCTGACATGTTAATAATATATGGGAGTTATCTTACGAAGCTATTGCACACTTGTCTTTCTGGGGAATGTAGAGTTCACAAATTCATAGTGTCCACTTCTGAGTAAAAAGCTTTCCATCTCAGAAAAATCTTTGTGCCACTAACTGACCCTGTCTCCTAAACTTCTGCATCCAGGAGTTGCAATGCTTTCCTAGTCCAAGGCTACTGTAACTCCTGTTACTGCCTGCAGTGCAGAGTCAAGTATTCCTTCTGTATTATACTGTCACGCTCAGTTAAAATGTAGTATGTGGTGTATTTGCTGTAACACAGACCACTAATGGAGCTCCTTCATTGCCCACAGCAATCACCTTGTATGCATAAAATGCTCTGAATTTGTATTGAAGGGGCAATATTAGTTGTTTTCCAGCCACATAGCATCATTTTTACAGCGCAATCAAGTAAAAATGACGCAGTTGTTATAAAAATGCTGTATATATCACATGACTTTAAAAAAAAGTGCAATTTAATGCCTTGAAATTGAACCTCTGTCTCTTTAAAAACTCCTGCTCTTTCTGAAACTCCGCCTTCAGGATGTCATCACAACATGGCTCCTCTATTAACCCTTAACAACGTTTATACCAGCATTGCACTGAGAAGAAGCTCCTGTAATGAGCTCAGCTGATGCTCAGTTCCTCAGTTCAATTAGGTGTTTGCTAATTGCTGCTGGCTAGTCTGAAGGAGCTGAGTGGGGTAGTCACGGAGGAGAGGGCTGCTCTGTGAGGCGGAAACTCGGAAACTGCAGCTCTGAGCCCGTGAAAGCGGAGCTAGGTCCACCCTGATGTTTTACATAGCTGAACGGTTGCCACGGGAGATGAAAGGATTTCCCACATATGCGTGAAAGAATCAAGATAACACTCCAGGTATGTTTTTGACAAGGGAATGACATTATAGTATGATGTAAAGCTCAAAAAAGTCAACTGAAATGGTCTGCATGGTGAAGGTAACATATGTGACAGGGAGGCAGGGCAACAACAGGTAAGTGGGTACAACTAGAAGCTCATGTCCTAACCTAGCAGGCACAGCCTGTGAAGTCCATCGTCAGCCTGCTGCCACTGTTATTACTCAACACCATCTGCACAGAACAGTAACCGATCTCCCTGCTATTATAATCCAGAGGATGATGGACAGCTGGAGGTTTGTCATCAGGGGGACGAGCAGGATGGGGTTATGTCTCTGTCTTTCTGCTGCTCTAATATTTCAGAGGACCCTGATCATGTGTATTTAAATGTATCATAACCGCCATTTAGCAAAAGAAAAAACTAATCCAAAAGTTAGCTTTCACAGAAATTAAGAGTGAATCATTACATTTTAATACCATTACATATCCAGATGAACCTTCACCAGCTAGTTATGAAATATGACAGAAATAAAGACGGTAAAGCATACAGAAAGTGATGGAAGTGTCACGATAATCAAATTGTTACATCATTTTACCAAAGCAGAATCTATAGCAGCTCCACGTGCCAAACGATGGTTATGACAGTTATCTGGCCTCGTTTAGCTTCAGGAAATAAAGCAGTGAAACAACTGAAAACACAAGGGACAGCGTTGTTGCCAACTTAATGACTTTATCGCTACACTTAGCAACTTCTCGAACCCCTCCGGTGGCTTTTTGTCATCTTCCGCAAACTGCCAACAGTCGGAACAGAAAGACTCATTTCACTTTGTGTTGCCCACGCTGCAAAATAAATCATATATGCAAACCTGAGAAATGCGATCACATGTTGGAACCAATAAGAAAATTCAAGCGCACAGCAGCACTGAGACGGTTTTGAGGCTAAATATTACAGAATCATACTTGGACAAAAGTATAAAAATACCACCCTTAAATCCTATTTAGACAATTTACCTGAAAAAAAAAAGTTGATTTAGGGTTTAGTTACCTTTTAACATGTCTTTTCATGTTTATGAAGGATTTTTTTGTTTTGTTTTTTCATGTTCTCCAAGTACATGTAGTTTAGCAAAATAAAAAATGGAACAGACTCACAGTTGAGACTAGTACTTTGATTCCAATCAATCATGGCTGCTGAATGTGTATTTAGTCACATCACGGCATATCACAATGCTCGTTTTCAGATGAAGTCCAAACAAACAGAGAAATGTTCGCTAACCACTTTGTCCTCCTGTTGCAATTCCATGAGAGCAGGAATGCAGCAGAGAGAAGGAGCAGGGATACAGACGGAAAGGAGGGGGAGGGGGTGAAGGGGGAGGAGTGGGTGGAAAAGACGGGGAGAAACAACAGACCGTGAGCGTCACCAGATCCTGGGAGCACTGTCACATATTCCAAAAAGCAATGGGACAAAATAAAACACTTGTTTTGTTTACATTTAGTTAGTGCAAAACCAAAATCTCTGGGTTAGTCTGTGGAAAAGATTTTGCATCAGTAAGCTGCACAGGGAGTGCTGCATTTAAAAAAAAGCATAAAGTAATGTTCTTTAATCAGAGCAGCAGTGGAGAGTGAGTTCCCTCTAGTGGTGAAACAGCATTAATACAAGCCATACAGTTTCTCGCACAGCTATTCATAATCTATGAAAGTTTTCACATTTTGTCACATTCCAACTTCAGGTATGGGACTTCTGTGTATTTCTTTTATGGTTTTATGCAGTAGACACAAATGTTTATGATTTTCACTTTCTTTCTTTTTTTTTTTAACAAATACAATTCTGAAAAGTGTGGCATGCTGTGTGTTCTGCACGTTTACTCTGATACCCTCGAATAAAATTTAGTGCAAACAATTGCTATTAACGGCAGGAGACAGTAACTATTAGTCATTCACTCCACAAGCTATCAAACCAAGTGGGGGGGGGGGGCAACAAACTTCAGAAAGGAGGTTCCTGCAAACATCTATGTGAGGAGGAAAACAGAAACTTACCATTCCCAGCATGAAAAATGGTAGCGGTAGCATCATGCTGAGGGGATGCTTTCATTAACGGGGACAGGGGAAATGTTTCAGAGTTCACTGGAAAACAGTTGGGGCTAAATTCAGGTCAATCCTGGAATAAAACCTGCTGACACCAGCAAAAGAGTCACACCGGAGTGGAGAATTGAACTACAGTGGGGGACGTTGCCATGAGAACGCAGCCAGAGCTGCAACGGGATAGTTTGTTCAGTGTTCAATAGATTTGACAATCAGTGGTCAGGCCTAAAACTCCATGCTCACAGATCACATCCGACACATCGGACTGATCTTGAACTATTTTGCAAAGACAAAATTCACAAAAATGTCAGTTTCCAGAAATGAAAAACGGGTGGAGAAAAATCCCAGCTGTAATTACAACAACAGGTGGCGCCATAAAGTATAAACTAAGGGGAGCTGAATGCAAATGCAAATACATGCAACACCTTTCAGTCTTTTATTTGTCAGAATAAAATAAAATCATGTATCTTTTTCCCACTTCATAATGAAGTCTCACCTTGTGCTACATAAAACCTCAGTGAAATACAGAGTTTGTGATTGTAACATGACAAAAAATTTTTTTTTAAAAGTTGAAGGAAATTTTATAAAATAGAGAAATTCTTTTCGAATCCCTCATCAGAAATAATAAAGAAACAGAATGCCTCATGTCTCACAGCGGATTAAATGTAAAGATTTCATTAGAAACAATGTTGGCCAAGTTCTCACAACAGGATTCAACTGCAGAGTTGAAGACATTAATGTGTGTGACTGACTGCTGTGTTGTGCTTGTGGTAGAGGTGCAGTGGTGGTGGGGCTGGGTGTGTGTTTGTGTGTGCACGTTACCTTGTTTGACCGCAGAGACACTCGTCCTCCGCACCTAGCACAGAATTTCGTTTGGCAATATGAACAGATGTGACCGCAGCCGTCAGCAAATTTCGTCTTGTGGCAAATTCCACAGGTCGGGGCTTCGCTCTTTTGGTCCTGAGCTGGCTTAGTCTCCTCGCCCATCTTCTTAACCTGGTCCTTATACGATTCAAACTGCTGGTGTAACTTCCTGCCAGCGCATGGAAAAATAAAACACAAAATCTAGGTTAGAAAATCGAATTGGAAAAGCGACAAACTGGATGACTCGTATACCTAAAACATCAGGACCACCACACCGTATCACCAAATGACAGAATTTTTTAACCATTTTTTAACCCTTTTTATTTATTTAATTCCATCAAATTTATATGTATATATTTAAAATAATGGGATTATTTACAGAAAACACAACAAGGACAGCAGACACATAAAACAGAGGTTCAAGTTACTACATGTTAATCGGAAATCAAGCACTTTCCAAACCTTCAAAACACCCAATTGAAATTCAAGCATTTTCAAGGATCCCAAGCATGAACAATGTAAATAATGACACGGTTCACTGCCTGACAACAGAGCTAAACAACCAACACTGTGAAAATCAGCTTTTTTTTTTTGTTGTTTTTCTTTTCTGCTCCAACTTACTCTCCTCCGATAAACCTCTACTACAAGCCGACAAAGTGATGCAACCCCAGATAAGAAGTGAATTTCTGAAAGCAAAAGCCCATAACGTTACATCAGAGGTTTAAAAGTTGAGCCCCTCCACACCCTCCTCCTCTGACACAGCATCTCTTCAGACTCAGTCATTTGGGTATCAGTTCTGCTTTGCAAGTTTGAGGATATCACTTAATTCTGGATACTCGGGTTCCTCTGTATTAGATGAATAATTTGCACCCGTCTGTCTGTATCAAGGCGGTCGTAATGCGAGGCGAGGAACGCCGTTGATATGAACAGCTGGTTATTAAAATCAACAATTTATTTATTTTTTTTTTTTAGACGTTATCTGCAGGCAATCATCGGTGGTCACAAGCAAAAAACTTTACATCTCACTTTGCAGGAATCAACGCAGCTTTCATGTGTCTCTTTGTGTTATACTTCACCTGAATGTATAGAAAAAAAGAATTTAAAAAACTCAACTTCCACCCAAAAATAAAAACAACAACAACAAAAAAAGTCTCTTTACATGCATTTTGCATGACACATGTCAATTGAGTGTCTCCTTGGAAACTAAACACTGGGCTGACTTCATAATATGGCGATTAGAAGTGGTTTCGCCCCACATATCCCCTGCAACATTCATTAGCTCTTGTGAATTATTGAGCAGAGCGATCCTTTTACCACATACAGGTCTGCATTTGAGATAAACATGCTTCCTTTTCCCACAACCGGCGCTTTAGAGCCCAAACCCAGCGGGCACACACACCTTAAGACACCGCATGAGAGTGTGTGTGTGTGCGTGTGTGTGTGTCGCGTCTGACTCTCTGTGCCATCAGAACATTAGATAAAGTGCCACTGACATGCTCCACGTTCTATCCACTAAAGGATTAAAGAGCTAATTATATCAGCCTTTGTGTATTTACCAAGCAGTGATTAGACTTGTGTGGCGCTTTGTTTAAGAGATTCAAACTAAATCACATTTACTCACAGAACGACTGATAACCAGCTGAGTTTAAAGCTGCTGTTACCAAGGATCAGGGTGGCAAAACGTCAAACGACTGTGGTGTTTGTACTCAATCCTGGCTGTCTCACACGTCAGTACACAAAAAAGTACATATATTTTTTCGACTAGTAGTATGCTGAGAAGGGTTAGAGTTGGAGGTTTTGGCCGACTAATTTTCTACCGTTGTATAAAGCGACCCCATCAAAAATAAATAAAAAATAAATAAATAAATACATAAATAAATAAATAAATAAATCAATCAATCAATCAATCAATCAATCTATCTATCTATTCAGACTTTGAAATGAACAGGATCACTAAACACATTAGAGAACACCAAGTGAAACATCAGGAAGGTCACGTTATCGATGACACAGCAAAACTACGGAAAACGGCACAGACGCGACGCGGGTCGCCGCGGCAGCTGGTACGCATTAGCCATTCAAAACTGTGTTGCTTATTGTAGAAAAACGTGGTCAAATGCAGGTGAGACTGCTGATGAGTAATCATACACTGCTCATTGTCCAGCTCCATGCTTGTGTATCGGAGCTCTCTTACCTATGAGACAGCAGCTATACGCAGTCTGAAACCTGAGCCGTCCGCCTGGACGTAAGACAGATTCAGCTTCTCCGCAGCAGGGTCAACTACGTGACGTCTTTACAGCAGCTGGATTTTACTTATTCCATTATTTATTGTTGAATCATTTGTAAAGAAAAAAAAAAAGATTTAGCATTATAGCATTATAAGGAAATTGTTACATCCTTGGAGTGGGCAGCAAGGGCTTTAAAGCTGCAGTGAGGAAATTTAATACAGTTTTTTTCTTTTTTCTTTTACATATTTGTTGAAATGGTGTGAGATAATGTGTTAAAAAAAATGAATCTCTTCTGCCTTCTCACAGTGCTACTAATGCTAACTAGAAACAACCAATCAGAGCCAGGAGGCGGGTGGGTCTTACACTGCATGAAAAGTGGGATTAAACTGCACCCGTTTGAAACTCCCTGCGTCTGGCAGTTCAATCCGAGTGGCCGCTACATGTAGTTTAATTAGAAACA